>NW_026576903.1:7500-20000 GCF_028641065.1 Leucoraja erinaceus
AAAGTAGACTATTATCTGAATGGTGGCCGATTGGGAAAGGGGGAGATGCAGCGAGACCTGGGTGTCATGGTACACCGGTCATTGAAAGTAGGCATGCAGGTGCAGCAGGCAGTGAAGAAAGCAAATGGTATGTTAGCATTCATAGCAAAAGGATTTGAGTATAGGAGCAGGGAGGTTCTACTGCAGTTGTACAGGGTCTTGGTGAGACCACACCTGGAGTATTGTGTGCAGTTTTGGCATGTTGGCCTTCATAACAAGAGGAGTTGAGTATACGAGCAAAGAGGTCCTTCTGCAGTTGTACAGGGTCTTGGTGAGACCACATCTGGAGTATTGCGTACAGTTTTGGTCTCCTAATCTGAGGAAAGACATTCTTGCCATAGAGGGAGTGCAGAGAAGGTTCACCAGACTGATTCCTGGGATGTCAGGACTTTCATATGAAGAAAGACTGGATAGACTCGGCTTGTACTCGCTAGAATTTAGAAGATCGAGGGGGGGGGATCTTATAGAAACGTACACAATCCTCAAGGGGTTGGACAGGCTAGATGCAGGAAGATTGTTCCCGATGTTGGGGAAGTCCAGAACAAGGGGCCACACACACAGTTTAAGGATAAGGGGGAAATCTTTTAGGACCGAGATGAGAAAAACATTTTTTTCACACACACACAGAGTGGTGAATCTGTGTAATTCTCTGCCACAGAAGGTAGTTGAGGCCACACAGTTCATTGGCTATATTTAAGAGGGAGTTAGATGTGGCCCTTGTGGCTAAAGGGATCAGGGGGTATGGAGAGAAGGCAGGTATGGGATACTGAGTTGGATGATCAGCCGTGATCATATTGAATGGCGAATGGTGCAGGCTCGAAGGGCTGAATGGCCTCTACTCCTGCACCTATGGTCTATTTTCTATGAGAGAAGGCAGGGATGGGATACTGAGTTGGATGATCAACCGTGATCATATTGAATGGCGAATGGTGTAGGCTCGAAGGGCCGAATGGCCTCTACTCCTACACCTATCATCTATGTTTCTCTAATGTCATGTTAGCAGGAAAAAAATCAGACTTTGGAAAATTGAATTTGTTGCTTAATTGTTCAAATTACAGTGTTACCCATAAACAGGTTCTTGAAGGGCACAAAACCCTACCTATGCCATTCTTTAAAGGCAGGGTCCTGAGTTGGTGTTTTTAAAAGGTGGTCTGATGCAATAGGGCTCAGGAGAGAAAAGTAACGCAACTCAAACATTTCCTGAATTGAACCCATATCAATAATGTTGGAGTATTAATTATTAATGCCTTATGTGTCAATCGAAACTGTCACTGTAGGAGTCCCTTGCATGAAGCACATTGGGATCTGGGGGGTCCTTGTTCATCAGTCTATGAAAGTAAGCATGCAGGTACAGCAGGCAGTGACGAAAGCCAATGGCCTGTTGGCCTTCATAACAAGAGGAGTTGAGTACAGGAGCAAAGAGGTCCTTCTGCAGTTGTACAGGGCCCTGGTGAGACCACACCTGGAGTATTGTGTGCAGTTTTGGCCTTCATAACAAGAGGAGTTGAGTCTAGGAGCAAAGAGGTCCTTCTGCAGTTGTACAGGGTCTTGGTGAGACCACACCTGGAGTAAGAGGGAGAGAGAGGGAGGGAGAGAGAGAGAAGAATCCACACTTCAGGGGGCAGAATGAACCCTTTAAATCCTCACCATTTTCAGACAAGACTATCCCCCAGTCTCACAAACAAATACACAATGTTCCCCCTCTCCCCATCCCCGGTTCTCCAACGAGTTAGACTGAAACTTGAGGAAGGGTCTCCACCCAAAATGCGCTGGTGTCAACTCAGGGTGGTATGTTGGCCTTCATAGCATTGGGATCTGGGGGGTCCTTGTTCATCAGTCTATGAAAGTAAGCATGCAGGTACAGCAGGCAGTGAAGAAAGCCAATGGCCTGTTGGCCTTCATAACAAGAGGAGTTGAGTACAGGGAGCAAAGAGGTCCTTCTGCAGTTGTACAGGGCCCTGGTGAGACCACACCTGGAGTATTGTGTGCAGTTTTGGCCTTCACAACAAGAGGAGTTGAGTATAGGAGCAAAGAGGTCCTACTGCAGTTCTACAGGGCCCTGGTGAGACCACAACTGGAGTATTGTGTGCAGTTTTGGCCTGTTGGCCTTCATAACAAGAGGAGTTGAGTATAGGAGCAAAGAGGTCCTTCTGCGTGTTGTACAGGGCCCTGGTGAGACCACATCTGGAGTATTGTGTGCAGTTTTGGTCCCCTAATCTGAGGAAAGACATTCTTGCCATATAGAGAGTACAGAGAAGATTCACCAGACTGATTCCTGGGATGCCAGGACTTTCATATGACGAAAGAATGGATAGACTCAGCTTGTACTCGCTAGAATTTAGGAGATTGAGGGGGGATCTTATAGAAACTTACAAAATTCTCAAGGGGTTGGACAGGCTAGATGCAGGAAGATTGTTCCCGATGTTGGGGAAGTCCAGAACAAGGGGCCACACACACAGTTTAAGGATAAGAGGGAAATATCTTAGGACCGAGATGAGGAAAACATTTTTTCACACACACGCAGAGTGGTGAATCTGTGGAATTCTCTGCCACAGAAGGTAGTTGAGGCCATACAGTTCATTGGCTATATTTAAGAGGGAGTTAGATGTGGCCCTTGTGGCTAAGGGGATCAGAGGGTATGGAGAGAAAGCAGGTACGGGATACTGAGTTGGATGATCAGCCATGATCATATTGAATGGCGGTGCAGGCTCAAAGGGCTGAATGGCCTCTACTCCTGCACCTAATTTCTATGTTTGTATGTTTCTATAAGGGGAAAATCTTTTAGGACCGAGAAGAGAAAAACATTTTTTCACACACACAGAGAGTGGTGAATCTGTGTAATTCTCTGCCACAGAAGGTAGTTGAGGCCACACAGTTCATTGGCTATATTTAAGAGGAAGTTAGATGTGGCCCTTGTGGCTAAAGGGATCAGGGGGTATGGAGAGAGGGCAGGGATGGGATACTGAGTTGGATGATCAGCCGTGATCATATTGAATGGCGAATGGTGCAGGCTCGAAGGGCCGAATGGCCTCTACTCCTGCACCTATCATCTATGTTTCTCTAATGTCTTGTTAGCAGGAAAAAATCAGACTTTGGAAGATTGAATTTGTTGCTTAATTGTTCAAATTACAGTGTTGCCCATAAACAGGTTCTTGAAGGGCACAAAACCCTACCTAGCCATTCTTTAAAGGCAGGGTCCTGAGTTGGTGTTTTAAAAAGGTGGTCTGATGCAATAGGGCTCAGGAGAGAAAAGTAACGCAACTCAAACCTTTCCTGAATTGAACCCATATCAATAATGTTGGAGTATTAATTATTAATGCCTTATGTGTCAATCGAAACTGTCACTGTAGGAGTCCCTTGCATGAAGCACTTGGGATCTGGGGGGTCCTTGTTCATCAGTCTATGAAAGTAAGCATGCAGGTACAGCAGGCAGTGACGAAAGCCAATGGCCTGTTGGCCTTCATAACAAGAGGAGTTGAGTACAGGAGCAAAGAGGTCCTTCTGCAGTTGTACAGGGCCCTGGTGAGACCACACCTGGAGTATTGTGTGCAGTTTTGGCCTTCATAACAAGAGGAGTTGAGTACAGGAGCAAAGAGGTCCTTCTGCAGTTGTACAGGGCCCTGGTGAGACCACACCTGGAGTATTGTGTGCAGTTTTGGCCTTCATAACAAGAGGAGTTGAGTATAGGAGCAAAGAGGTCCTTCTGCAGTTGTACAGGGCCCTGGTGAGACCACACCTGGAGTATTGTGTGCAGTTTTGGCCTGTTGGCCTTCATAACAAGAGGAGTTGAGTACAGGAGCAAAGAGGTCCTTCTGCAGTTGTACAGGGCCCTGGTGAGACCACACCTGGAGTATTGTGTGCAGTTTTGGCCTTCATAACAAGAGGAGTTGAGTATAGGAGCAAAGAGGTTCTACTGCAGTTGTACAGGGCCCTGGTGAGACCACACCTGGAGTATTGTGTGCAGTTTTGGCCTGTTGGCCTTCATAACAAGAGGAGTTGAGTCTAGGAGCAAAGAGGTCCTTCTGCAGTTGTACAGGGCCCTGGTGAGACCACACCTGGAGTATTGTGTACAGTTTTGGCCTTCATAGGTAGGGAGAGCAAGAGAGAGGTGGAGGGGGGGAGAGAGAGATAGAGAAGGAGGGAGGGATGGAGGGAGGGAAGAGGGAGAGAGAGGGGGATGGAGGGAGAGGGAGAGACAGGGAGAGGGAGAGAGAGGGAGGGAGAGAGAGAAGAATCCACACTTCAGGGGGCAGAATGAACCCTTTAAATCCTCACCATTCACAGACAAGACTAGCCCCCAGTCTCACAAACAAATACACAATGTTCCCCCTCTCCCCATCCCCGGTTCTCCAACGAGTTAGACTGAAACTTGAGGGAGGGTCTCGACCCAAAATGCACTGGTGTCAACTCAGGGTGGTATGTTGGCCTTCATAGCATTGGGATCTGGGGGTCCTTGTTCATCAGTCTATGAAAGTAAGCATGCAGGTACAGCAGGCAGTGAAGAAAGCCAAAGGCCTGTTGGCCTTCATAACAAGAGGAGTTGAATACAGGAGCAAAGAGGTTCTACTGCAGTTGTACAGGGCCCCGGTGAGACCACATCTGGAGTATTGTGTGCAGTTTTGGCCTTCATAACAAGAGGAGTTGAGTACAGGAGCAAAGAGGTCCTTCTGCAGTTGTACAGGGTCTTGGTGAGACCACACCTGGAGTATTGTGTGCAGTTTTGGCCTGTTGGCCTTCATAACAAGAGGAGTTGAGTACAGGAGCAAAGAGGTCCTTCTGTAGTTGTACAGGGTCCTGGTGAGACCACACCTGGAGTATTGTGTGCAGTTTTGGTCCCCTAATTTGAGGAAGGACATTCTTGCTATTGAGGGAGCCCAGCGTAGGTTCACCAGGTTAATTCCCGGGATGGCGGGACTGTCATATGATGAGAGAATGGAGCGGCTGTGGGCTTGTACACTCTGTGGAGTGTACAAAATTGGTCGGGGAGGGACTAGTGTAGGTTGGACAGGCTAGATGCAGGAAGATTGTTCCCGATGTTGGGGAAGTCCAGAACAAGGGGCCACACACACACAGTTTAAGGATACGGGGGAAATCTTTTAGGACCGAGATGGGAAAAACATTTTTTTTACACACACACACACACACAGTGGTGAATCTGTGGAATTCTCTGCCACAGTAGGTAGTCGAGGCCACACAGTTCATTGGCTATATTTAAGAGGAAGTTAGATGTGGCCCTTGTGGCTAAAGGGATCAGGGGGTATGGAGAGAAGGCAGGTACGGGATACTGAGTTGGATGATCAGCCGTGATCATATTGAATGGCGAATGGTGCAGGCTCGAAGGGCCGAATGGCCTCTACTCCTACACCTATCATCTATGTTTCTCTAATGTCATGTTAGCAGGAAAAAAATCAGACTTTGGAAAATTGAATTTGTTGCTTAATTGTTCAAATTACAGTGTTACCCATAAACAGGTTCTTGAAGGGCACAAAACCCTACCTATGCCATTCTTTAAAGGCAGGGTCCTGAGTTGGTGTTTTAAAAGGTGGTCTGATGCAATAGGGCTCAGGAGAGAAAAGTAACGCAACTCAAACATTTCCTGAATTGAACCCATATCAATAATGTTGGAGTATTAATTATTAATGCCTTATGTGTCAATCGAAACTGTCACTGTAGGAGTCCCTTGCATGAAGCACAATGGTATCTGGGGGGTCCTTGTTCATCAGTCTATGAAACTAAGCATGCAGGTACAGCAGGCAGTGAAGAAAGCCAATGGCCTGTTGGCCTTCATAACAAGAGGAGTTGAGTATCGGAGCAAAGAGGTCCTTCTGCAGTTGTACAGGGCCCTGGTGAGACCACACCTGGAGTATTGTGTGCAGTTTTTCCCTTCATAAAAAGAGGAGTTGAGTACAGGAGCAAAGAGGTCCTACTGCAGTGGTACAGGGCCCTGGTGAGACCACACCTGGAGTATTGTGTGCAGTTTTTCCCTTCATAAAAAGAGGAGTTGAGTACAGGAGCAAAGAGGTCCTTCTGCACTTGTACAGGGCCCTGGTGAGACCACACCTGGAGTATTGTGTGCAGTTTTGGCCTGTTGGCCTTCATAACAAGAGGAGTTGAGTATCGGAGCAAAGAGGTCCTACTGCAGCTGTACATGGCCCTAGTGAGACCAAACCTGGAGTATTGTGTGCAGTTTTGGCCTGTTGGCCTTCATAACAAGAGGAGTTGAGTACAGGAGCAAAGAGGTCCTTCTGCAGTTGTACAGGGTCTTGGTGAGACCACACCTGGAATATTGTGTGCAGTTTTGGCCTTCATAACAAGAGGAGTTGAGTATAGGAGCAAAGAGGTCCTTCTGCAGTTGTACAGGGCCCTGGTGAGACCACACCTGGAGTATTGTGTACAGTTTTGGCCTGTTGGCCTTCATAACAAGAGGAGTTGAGTCTAGGAGCAAATAGGTCCTTCTGCAGTTGTACAGGGCCCTGGTGAGACCACACCTGGAGTATTGTGTACAGTTTTGGCCTTCATAGGTAGGGAGAGCAAGAGAGAGGTGGAGGGGGCTAGAGAGAGATAGAGAAGGAGGGAGGGAGAGAGAGACAGGGGGAAGGAAGGAGGGAGAGAGAGGGGGACGGAGGGAGAGAGAGACAGGGAGACGGAGAGAGAGGGAGGGAGAGAGAGAAGACTCCACACTTCAGGGGGCAGAATGAACCCTTTAAATCCTCACCATTCACAGACAAGACTAGCCCCCAGTCTCACAAACAAATACACAATGTTCCCCCTCTCCCCATCCCTGGTTCTCCAACGAGTTAGACTGAAACTTGAGGAAGGGTCTCCACCCAAAATGCGCTGGTGTCAACTCAGGGTGGTATGTTGGCCTTCATAGCATCAGGATCTGGGTGGTCCTTGTTCATCAGTCTATGAAAGTAAGCATGCAGGTACAGCAGGCAGTGAAGAAAGCCAATGGCCTGTTGGCCTTCATAACAAGAGGAGTTGAGTACAGGAGCAAAGAGGTCCTTCTGCAGTTGTACAGGGCCCTGGTGAGACCACACCTGGAGTATTGTGTACAGTTTTGGTCCCCTAATTTGAGGAAGGACATTCTTGCTATTGAGGGAGCCCAGCGTAGGTTCACCAGGTGAATTCCCGGGATGGCGGGACTGTCATATGCTGAGAGAATGGAGCGGCTGTGGGCTTGTACACTCTGTGGAGTTTTACAAAATTGGTCGGGGAGGGACTAGTGTAGGTTGGACAGGCTAGAGGCAGGAAACATGTTCCCGATGTTGGGGAAGTCCAGGACAAGGGGCCACACACACACACAGTTTAAGGATAAGGGGGAAGTCTTTTAGGACCAAGATGGGAAAAACATTTTTTGTCACACAGAGAGTGGTGAATCTGTGTAATTCTCTGCCACAGAAGGTAGTTGAGGCCACACAGTTCATTGGCTATATTTAAGAGGGAGTTAGATGTGGCCCTTGTGGCTAAAGGGATCAGGGGGTATGGAGAGAAGGCAGGTACGGGATACTGAGTTGGATGATCAGCCATGATCATATTGAATGGCGAATGGTGCAGGCTCGAAGGGCCGAATGGCCTCTACTCCTGCACCTAATGTCTTGATACTTTGTTGGTTTTTAAAAGGTGGTCTGATGCAATAGGGCTCAGGAGAGAAAAGTAACGCAACTCAAACATTTCCTGAATTGAACCCATATCAATAGTGTTTTAGTATTTATTATTAATGACTTATGTGTCAATCGTAACTGTCACTGTAGGAGTCGCTTGCGTGAAGCACAACGGTATCTGGGGGGTCCTTATTAATCAGTCTATGAAAGTAAGCATACAGCTACAGCAGGCAGTGAAGAAAGCCAAGGTAGCCTTCATAACAAGAGGAGTTGAGTACAGGAGAAAAGAGGTCCTTCTGCAGTTGTACAGTGCCCTGGTGAGACCACACCTGTAGTATTGTGTGCGGTTTTGCCCTTCATAACAAGAGGAGTTGAGTATAGGACCAAAGAGGTCCTTCTGCAGTGATACAGGGTCTTGGTGAGACCACACTTGGAGTATTATGTGCAGTTTTCGCCTGTTGGCCTTCATAACAAGGGGAGTTGAGTATCGGAGCAAAGAGGTCCTTCTGCAGTTGTACAGGGCCCTGGTGAGATCACACCTGAAGTATTGTGTGCAGTTTTGGCCTTCATAACAAGAGGAGTTGAGTATAGGAGCAAAGAGGTCTTCTGCAGTTGAACAGGGCCTTGGTGAGACCACACCAGGAGTATAGTGTGCAGTTTTGGCCTTCATAACAAGAGGAGTTGAGTATAGGAGCAAAGTGGTTCTACTGCAGTTGTACAGGGCCCTGGTGAGACCACACCTGGAGTATTGCGTGCAGTTTTGGCCTTCATAACAAGAGGAGTTGAGCATAGGAGCAAAGAGGTCTTCTGCAGTTGTACAGGGTCTTGGTGAGACCACACCGGGAATATTGTGTGCAGTTTTGGCCTGTTGGCCTTCTCAACAAGAGGAGTTGAGTATAGGAGCAAAGAGGTCCTTCTGCAGTTGTACAGGGCCCTGGTGAGACCACACCTGGAGTATTGTGTGCAGTGTTGGTCCCCTAATTTGAGGAAGGACATTCTTGCTATTGAGGGAGCCCAGCGTAGGTTCACCAGATTAATTCCCGGGTTGGCGGGACTGACATATGCTGAGAGAATGGAGCGGTTCAGCTTGTACACTCTGTGGAGTTTACAAAATTGGTCGGGGAGGGACTAGTGTAGGTTGGACAGGCTAGATGCAGGAAGATTGTTCCCGATGTTGGGGAAGTCCAGAACAGGGGCCACACACACAGTTTGAGGGTAAGGGGGAAGTCTTTTAGGACCGAGATGGGAAAAACGTTTTTTTTCACACACAGAGAGTGGTGAATCTGTGGAATTCTCTGCCACAGAAGATAGTTGAGGCCACAGTTAATTGGCTATATTTAAGAGGGAGTTAGATGTGGCCCTTGTGGCTAAAGGGATCAGGGGGTATGGAGAGAAGGCAGGTACAGGATACTGATTTGGATGATCAGCCATGATCATATTGAATGGCGGTGCTGGCTCGAAGGGCCGAATGGCCTCTACCGCTGCACCTATTGTCTGTGTTTCTATGTTTCTCTCTCCACCCCACCCTCTCTCTAAGGATGAGAGGGGATCTCATTGAAACATACAAGATTATTAAGGGCTTGCGCACGATAGAGGCAGGAAACATGTTCCCGATTTTGGGGGAGTCCAGAACCAGGGGCCACAGTTTAAGAAGAAGGGGTCGGCCATTTAGAACGGAGACGAGGAATCACTTTTCCACCAAGAGAGTTGTGAGTCTGTGGCCATTTGGGACGGAGATGAGGAGATTCTTTTCCACCCAGACAGTTGTGAAACTGTGGCCATTTGGGACTGAGATGAGGAGAAACTTTTCCACCCAGAGAGTTGTGTGAATCTGTGGCCATTTGGGACTGAGATGAGGAGAAACTTTTCCACCCAGAGAGTTGTGTGATCTGTCTGCCTCAGAATTCTCTGCCTCAGAGGGCAGTGGAGGGCGGTTCTCTGAAGAGAATTTTTTAAGGATAGCGAGGGAGAGTCAGGGGGGAGAAGGCAGGAACGGGGTACTGATTGGGGGTGATCACATTGAATGGCGAATGGTGCTGGCTGGAAGGGCCGAATGTCCTCTACTCCTGCACCTGTTGTCTATTGTCTATTGTCTATAACATCCTTCTGTTACACAGGCTGAGTAACCATGAATGGACACAAGATTCTAAATGTATTTCACCCATCGATCGTGTTACTGTCTGAATTTGAACATGAATATTTAATATTTTCTGATGTGATCTCTTGGCTGCCGGACAGAAGAGTCATTAATGTCAGAAATCAGGTCAAACCAGTCGTGGCTTTGTGCCTGATCTTTCCCACTGGCTCCTATAACCCATATAACAATTACAGCACGGAAACAGGCCATCTCGACCCTTCTAGTCCGAGCCGAACACATAATCTCCCCTAGTCCCATATACCTGCGCTCAGACCGTAACCCTCCATTCCCTCCCCATCCATATAACTATCCAATTTATTTTTAAATGATAAAAACGAACCTGCCTCCACCACCTTCACTGGAAGCTCATTCCACACAGCTACCACTCTCTGAGTAAAGAAGTTCCCCCTCATGTTACCCCTAAACTTCAGTCCCTTAATTCTCATGTCATGTCCCCTTGTTTGAATCTTCCCTACTCTCAGTGGGAAAAGCTTTTCCACGTCAACTCTGTCTATCCCTCTCATCATTTAAAAAACCTCTATCAAGTCCCCCCCTTAACCTTCTGCGCTCCAGAGAATAAAGCCCTAACTTGTTCAACCTTTCTCTGTAACTTAGTTGCTGAAACCCAGGCAACATTCTAGTAAATCTCCTCTGTACTCTCTCTATTTTGTTGACATCCTTCCTATAATTAGGCGACCAAAATTGTACACCATACTCCAGATTTGGTCTCACCAATGTCTTGTACAATTTTAACATTACATCCCAACTTCTATACTCAATGCTCTGATTTATAAAGGCCAGCACACCAAAAGCTTTCTTTACCACCCTATCTACATGAGATTCCACTTTCAGGGAACTGTTAAGAGGCAAGAGTATTTTATTGAGCTACGATGCCCCATATAGAACAAAGAAATACTTTTGACCAGCGATCGATCGCCCGATCGCACAGTAGTTTAGTTCAGAGATACAGCGCGGAAACAGGCTTCGGCCTAGCGAGTACTGCCAATACAGCGATCCCTGCACAATAACACTATCCTACACACAAATACACAATGTTCCCCCTCTCCCCATCCCTGGTTCTCCAACGAGTTAGACTGAAACTTGAGGAACATTCTCCACCCAAAATGCGCTGGTGTCAACTCAGGGTGGTATGTTGGCCTTCATAGCATTGGGATCTGGGGGTCCTTGTTCATCAGTCTATGAAAGTAAGCATGCAGGTACAGCAGGCAGTGAAGAAAGCCAATGGCCTGTTGGCCTTCATAACAAGAGGAGTTGAGTATTGGAGCAAAGAGGTCCTTCTGCAGTTGTACAGGGCCCTGGTGAGACCACACCTGGAGTATTGTGTGCAGTTTTGGCCTTCATAACAAGAGGAGTTGAGTACAGGAGCAAAGAGGTCCTTCTGCAGTTGTACAGGGCCCTGGTGAGACCACACCTGGAGTATTGTGTGCAGTTTTGGCCTGTTGGCCTTCATAACAAGAGGAGTTGAGTCTAGGAGCAAAGAGGTCCTTCTGCAGTTGTACAGGGCCCCTGGTGAGACCACACCTGGAGTATTGTGTACAGTTTTGGTCCCCTAATTTGAGGAAGGACATTCTTGCTATTGAGGGAGCCCAGCGTAGGTTCACCAGGTTAATTCCCGGGATGGCGGGACTGTCATATGCTGAGAGAATGTGGAGCGGCTGTGGGCTTGTACACTCTGTGGAGTTTAGAAGGATGAGAGGGCATCTCATTGAAACATATATGAGATTGTTAAGGGGTTTGGACACGCTAGAGGCAGGAAACATGTTCCCGATGTTGGGGGAGTCCAGAACCAGGGGCCACACACACACACACAACGTTTACAGACATAAGGGGTCGGCCACTTAGACACGGAGACGAGGAAACACTTTTTCTATTTTCACAACACACACACACAGACACACACACGCACGCACACGCACGCACGCACGCACGCACACACGCACGCACGCACGCACACGCACGCACACACACACACACACACGTACACACACACACACACACAGTTTAAGAATAAGGGGTCGGCCATTTAGAACGGAGACGAGGAAACACTTTTCCACCCAGAGAGTTGTGAGTCTGTGGAATTCTCTGCCTCAGAGGGCGGTGGAGGCCGGTTCTCTGGAGAGAGAATTCTTTCAAGAGAGAGCTAGATAGGGCTCTTAAAGATAGCGAGAGAGAGTCAGGGGATATGGGGAGAAGGCAGGAACGGGGAACTGATTGTGGATGATCAGCCGTGATCATATTGAATGGCGAATAGTGCAGGCTTGAAGGGCCAAATGGCCTCTACTCATGCACCTGCGTTGGTGCTGGCTGGAAGGGGCCGAATGGCCTCTACTCCTGCACCTATTACGTGTGTGTGTGTGTGTGTGTGGGATAGTGTTAGTGTGCGGGGATCGCTGGTCGGGCTAGCACGGACTGGGTGGGGAAGGGCCTGTTTCCGCGCTGTATCTCTGAAGTAAAAAGGGAATAGTTGAAGCAGGGAGAGGAGGGCGAGAGTTTGGGGCCTGGTTCAAGATGGCCGACTTTTGCCTCCTGTTTCCGCGCTGTATCTCTAAACCAAACACAGGGCTAGTGTGCAACTGAAATTGCAGTTAATTTACGAGCCAAGTGTGCAACTTGCACGGAATTTGATTTACCAAGAGTCGTACGAATAGAGCAACAAGATACGTAATTGTGTAAAAATTAAAGATAGATTTAACCAGGCA
>NW_026576903.1:27500-40000 GCF_028641065.1 Leucoraja erinaceus
TGGGAGAGGGGGAGGAACGAAAGAGAGGGAAGGGAGGGGAGACATGGGAGGGGAAGAAGAGAGATAGAGAGGGCAGAGAGGGGAGAGTGAGGAGAGATACATGGAGAACTTTTGAAAGAGAGAGAGGGAGAGATGCGAAGAGAGAGGTGGGAGAAGAGAGACACTCAAGATTGGGGAGAAGGAGAAGGGAGAGAGGGAGAATGGAGAGGAGATGGAGGGAGAAGGGGAATACAGAAGGGGGAGAGGAGAGAGGAAGGGGAAAGGGAGAGAGGAGAGAGGGGGAGAGAGGAGCCAGGGAGAGAGAGAGAGAGTAGAGAGATAAGAGAGAGAGAGGGGGAATGAGGAAGGGGAGAAGGAGTCAGGGAGAGGGGAGAAGAGAAGGGGAGAGAATTGAGGGGAGAGAAGAGGAGGGGGGGAGGAGAGAGAGGGGGGAAGGAAGAGAGTGGTGGGAGAGAGAGGGAGGAGGGGGAGAGAGAGAGGGAGAAGAGAGGAGGTAGAGAGTGGGAGAGGGGAGAGTGAGGAGAGAGAGAAGAGAAAGAGGGGGAGGTAGAGAGAGAGGAGAGAGGAGGAGTAGAGTGTAGAGAGGCGAGTGAGGGGGAGAGACAACTTAAGGTGGAGAGATGAGAGGAAAGGGAGATGAGAGATAGAGAGGGGGAGAGAGGGTAGGTTTCCCTGAGAGGAGTGGGGATGAAGACTGGGGGAAGAGAGAGAGGGTAGATTCCAGAGAGAGGGGGAAGAGGCGAGCGGAGAGGAAGAGGGGAGAGCGGGGAGAGGGGGAGAAGAGGGAGAGAGGGAGAAGAGAGAGGGAGAGAGAGAAGGGGAGGGAGAAGGAGAGGGGAGAGAGAATGGAGATGAGGGGGTGGATTTGAGGGGGTGGAGTGTTCCTGGGGTGAGCGGAGAGGAGGAGGGACCGTGTGGGTGCAGTTATGGAGGTCTTCTGTGGGTTATTTTGTACACACACACAGCACTGTTGTCCTGGGAGTGAAGGAGAACTAAGGAGACACAGGAGGGTCCAGGTCTTTCTGTGCGTGAGAGCTGGAGTGGGGCCCAGTGTGTCTCTGTGTGTGTGTGTGTCCCACATGTGTGTGTCTCTAGTGTGTGTGTGTGTGTAAGATATCTCCTTGAGTGTGTGTGTGGCATCTCCAGGAGGGAGAGAAGATGTGGTGTGGTCTGGAAGAAACCTGGTGTGGTGTGTTTCTCCCTCTTGTGTGTTTTGGTTGTGTCTGTGTGTGTGATTGTCACTGTGACACATAACTCTCTCCTGTGTTGTGTGTGTGTGTGTGTACAGTGTGTGTGTGTGTGTGTGTCCTCGGGCCTGTGTGAGTGGGTGTGTGTGTGTGTGGCCTGCAAACTCTGTGTGTGTCTTGTGTGTGTGTATCTCTTCTGTGTGTCGGTTGATGGATCTGATGTCTGAGGGTCTGGTGTGTGTGTGTGTGTTGAAGTGTATGTGCCATGGGTGTGTGTGTGTGTGTCTGTTTGTACTGTGTGTGTGTGTGTGTGTGTGTGTGCAGTGTGTGTGTGTGTCTACTGTGTGTTGCTGTTTATGTGTGTGTGTGGTGTGTGTGTGTGTGTGTGGTCCCTGTCCTCCCCTGTTGTGTGAGGAGTGTGTGTTGGGTGGTTGTGTGTGTGTGTGTGTCTGTGTGGGTGTGTGGCCCGAGTGCCTCGTGTGAACCCTGTGTACGTGTGTGTTTGTGTGAGAGGCTCTGTGTGTAGGTGTGGGGTTCTAGCCCTGGCCTTGATGGGGGCTCACAGGTGAACCACACCGGGGAGTAGGATGTGGTATATGTTTTTTTGGTCTCCTAATCTGAAGGATTGACCATTCTTGGCCATAGAGAGGGAGTGCAGAGAAGGTTCACCAGACTGATTCCTGGGATGTCCAGGACTTTCATATGTTGTGAGACTGGATAGTGTGGCTCTGGGGAGGCTAGCATTCGGGAAGATTGAAGGGGGGATCTTATAGAACCTTACAAAACGTCTTAAGGGGTTGGACAGGCTAGATGCAGGAAGATTGTTCCCAATGTTGGGGAAGTCCGGGACAAGGGGCCACACAGTTTAAGGATAAGGGGGGAAATCCTTTAGGAACCGAGATGAGTACTAGAAACTATTTTTAGATCCACACACACACAGAGTGTGGTGAATCTGTGGAATTCTCTGCCACAGAAGGTATTGAGCCCACACAGTTCATTGGAGATGGGAGGTAAAGAGAGGAAGTTAGATGTGGCCCTTGTGGCTAGTTCACCTCAGGGGGGGTATGGAGAGAAGAGAGGTGACCTCCCAGATGAGTTGGATGAGATCCAGCCATGATCCATAT
Source organism: Leucoraja erinaceus (assembly GCF_028641065.1). Lineage (NCBI taxonomy): Eukaryota > Metazoa > Chordata > Chondrichthyes > Rajiformes > Rajidae > Leucoraja > Leucoraja erinaceus. Next base: position 29,812 of record NW_026576903.1, read on the forward strand.
TGAGATGGCGAATGGTGCAGGCTCGAAGAGGATCCGAATGACCCCTACTCTCCTGCACCCTTTGTTCTCTATGTTTCCTATGATGAAGAGACCCCCAACAGAGGAGAGTAGACAGAGGGAGAGGAGGTAGAGGGGATTCGGAGGAGAGGAGCTCCCTGACCACTCCTCGCCCCGAGTGAGAGACGATACTGAGAGATGGATCAGGGGAGAGAGACAGAGACATCAGAGAAGATAGGAGAGGAGGAAGAGGGCTCAGTGATGGGAGGTGAGGAGAGGGGAGGAACCCAGAGGGAGGAGAGGGGAGAGAGGGGGAGAGAGGAGGGAGCCCCCACCGAGGGAGATCTGCTCAGGATCTCAGGAGACCCCGAGCTGTGATTCTCAGCTTAGATGGAATAGAGAGAGCAGGGAGTAGGAGGAGAGACAGAGAGTTTGAGGCTCCTGATCTTGCGATTTGGTCCTTGAGGAGAGAGGCCCTCGCTCCCCTCTGAGGTGGATCTCTCCTAGAGAGAGCTAGTGTGAGACAGAGGCCTTGGATCGCTGGAGACTCTCCTCCCGAGAGAGAGACCAGAGGGTCGATCGCAGGGACTCGACTGACCGATAGTCATTAGAGAGAGAGACCATGTAGGGAGAGAGGCACAGAGCCTGTTTCCACGAGGAGTCCAGAGTCAGCGCAGACCCCTCCAGGGCCCGAGAGAGATATCCCCTGGAGAGACACTAGTCAAACCCTGACCGATGCCCCCTGACTCCGAGAGAGATTGGTCTCCCAAGACTACTAGCACTCCATGTCCTGCCTCCTGGTCTAGACTAGTCCCTCCCCTCTCAAGCTGCCCGTCTAAGGGCCCCCCCCGACCAATAAGACTCCCCATCTGAGACTAGTCCCACCCCTCGATGATGGGTGCATCTTCTCTGTCCAATGAGGGAGAACATCCCCATCCTACAGAGATCCCACCCCTCCCAACCTCCCCCATCTGCAGACTAGTTCCACCCCGTCCAACATCACCCCATCTACCCTAAAACACCACCCGACCACAGAACTCCCTTCTAGCACTAGTCCCTCCCCACCCCGACCAACATTCCCCCTCTCATCTAGTTCCCTCGGTGACCAACATGCCAGATTCTACCTAGTCTATTTTGTGTCCACATGCCCCAGATCACTAGACCTTCACCCCGACCAGACCATGCCCAGTCTACACCACTCCCACCCGAGAGACCGCCGACCAACATGCCCCATCTACACTAGTCCCTGCCCCGATTCCTACTGCCCATTCCATGCCCCGCCACTACACTAGTCCCACCCCGACCAACATGCCCCGTCTCCACACTACTAGTCCCACCCCGACCAACATGCCCCATCTACACGTCCCTCACTAGTCCCACCCCGACCAACATGCCCCATCTACACTAGTCCCACCCCCGACCAACATGCCCCGTCTACACTAGTCCCACCCCCGACCAACATGCCCCATCTACACTAGTCCCACCCCCGACCAACATGCCCCGTCTGCCGCACTCTACACTAGTCCCACCCCGACCAACATGCCCCATCTACACTAGTCCCACCCCGACCAACATGCCCCGTCTACACTAGTCCCACCCCGACCAACATGCCCCGTCTACACTAGTCCCACCCCGACCAACATGCCCCATCTACACTAGTCCCACCCCGACCAACATGCCCCGTCTACACTAGTCCCACCCCGACCAACATGCCCCGTCTACACTAGTCCCCCTCCCCGCCCAACAAGCCACATCTACACTAGTCCCACCCCCAACCAACACGCCCCATCTACACTCGTCCCACCCCGACCAACATGCCCCATCTACACTAGTCCCACCCCGACCAACATGCCCCCTCTACACTAGTCCCACCCCGACCAACATGCCCCGTCTACACTAGTCCCACCCCGACCAACATGCCCCGTCTACACTAGTCCCACCCCGACCAACATGCCCCATCTACACTAGTCCCACCCCGACCAACATGCCCCGTCTACACTAGTCCCACCCCGACCAACATGTACATGCACCTACCCTAGTCCCACCCCGACCAACATGCCCCGTCTACACTAGTCCCACCCCGACCAACATGCCCCATCTACACTAGTCCCACCCCGACCAACATGCCCCATCTACACTAGTCCCACCCCGACCAACATGCCCCGTCTACACTAGTCCCACCCCGACCAACATGCCCCGTCTACACTAGTCCCACCCCGACCAACATGCCCCATCTACACTAGTCCCCACCCCGACCAACATGCCCCCTCTACACTAGTCCCACCCCGACCAACATGCCCCCTCTACACTAGTCCCACCCCGACCAACATGCCCCATCTACACTAGTCCCACCCCGACCAACATGCCCCGTCTACACTAGTCCCACCCCGACCAACATGCCCCATCTACACTACTCCCACCCCGACCAACATGCCCCGTCTACACTAGTCCCACCCCGACCAACATGCCCCATCTACACTAGTCCCCCCCCCGACCAACATGCCCCGTCTACACTAGTCCCACCCCCACAAACATGCCCCATCTGCAATAGTCCCACCCCGACCAACATGCCCCGTCTCCACTAGTCCCACCCCGACCACCATGCCCCGTCTACACTAGTCCCACCCCGACCAACATGCCCCGTCTACACTAGTCCCACCCCGACCAACATGCCCCGTCTACACTAGTCCCACCCCGACCAACATGCCCCATCTACACTAGTCCCCCCCCGACCAACATGCCCCATCTACACTAGTCCCACCCCGACCAACATGCCCCGTCTACACTAGTCCCACCCCGACCAACATGCCCCGTCTACACTAGTCCCCACCCCGACCAACATGCCCCATCTACACTAGTCCCACCCCCACCAACATGCCCCATCTACACTAACCCCGCCTCGACCCCGACCAACATGCCCCATTTACACTAGTCCAACCCTGACCAACATGCCCCATTTACTCTAGTCCCACCCCGACCAACATGCCCCTTCTACACTAGTCCCACCCCGACCAACATGCCCCGTCTACACTAGTCCCACCCCGACCAACATGCCCCGTCTACACTAGTCCCACCCCCCGACCACGTGCCCCATCTACACACTATCCCACCCCGACCAACATGCCCCCTCTACCCATAGTCCCACACCTGACCAACATGTCCCCTGTCTACATCTACCCCCACCGATGAGTCAATGACATTACACCTATGGTTAGTTTAGTTCCCCCCTCCACCTCAGGCTGGATGATGACCACACTGGGGGGGGGGGGGAAGAGAGCGAGATCGAGGACACTCTGGGAGGGAGTCCCCACTCCTGGTCTGACCACATCCACTCCTGGCCTCATCACTAATCCCCTCCCCCTCCTCCCTCTGGTCTAGATGGCCTACAGGGGAGGATGGATGTACAGAGGAGTGAGGCCCCCCCTCCTCCCCCCCCTCTCCTTAATGACTCTCCCACTCCATTGCTCCCACCCCTCCCTCATCCTCCCAGTCCCTCCCTACCAGCTCCTCTCTCTCACCTTCCCCACCACACCCCCCTATCTCTCCCCTCCCTCTCAAGTCCCCTCAGATTACCTCCACCCTCCTCAATCTCTCCCCCTCTCTCCTACCCCTCTCTCTGCCTCTCGTCCACAGATTCCTCCTCCCCTTCTACTGAAAGTCTCCTCTTTCCAACAACTCTCCCTCTCCAAAGCGTTCCCCGTATCTCTGTCTATGTCTCTCTCTCCCTAGTCCCCCTCTGACTCTCTCCCTCCCCTCTTCTAGAATTCCCCGATCTCTCTCTCCTCTCTCTTCAGACCTCCCTCCCTCATCTCCTCGCCCTGAAGGCCCAACTCTCCCCAACTCCTCTCTCTCCCCTCTCCCTTAGATCTCACTGTCTCTTGGCTCTCATTCTCCCTCCTCCCTCTCCCCTCTCTCTCCTCTCTCTCCCCTGTCTCTCTCCTGTCTCTCTCTCTCCCTCTCCCTCTCAAATCTCCTCCCTCCCTCCTCTCTCCTCTCTCTCCCCTCTCCTGTGTCATGGACTGGGCTATCAGGTGCTGTGGGAAACAGCCTTTTGGCCTGCATCTGAGCCTCCACTCTCTCTCTCAGCTGTCTGTGTCTGTGTGTCCTCCCTCTCTCTCTCTCTCTCCCTGTCTCTCCTCTGTTGCCCTGGACTCCCTAGATCAGGGCCACGCCCTCTGCCTCCCTAGTTCTCCTCCCTCTACACATCCCTTTCTCTCTCAATCTCCTCTCTCTATCTCCCCATCCTTTTAACCTGTCTCCTCCGCTACTCCTCTCCTCTCAGCTTCTTCCCTTCCCCCTCCCCTCTCTTCCTCTCTCTCTCTCCTCTCTCATACTCTCTCTGTGATCTCTCCCAGGGCCCAGGTTGTGGGGCCAGTGGCCTCTACTCTGACTCCCCTCTCTCTCTCTCACCCCTGTGTGTACTGTGTGTGTGTGTCTCTCTCCCTCTCCTCTACTCCTGTGTGTGTGTTGTGAGGTCTCCTCCCTGCACCACTCTCTGTGCTCAGGACTGCCCTTCCTCTCTTCCCCCTGTGTGTGTGTTTCTCTCTCTCCTCCCTCTGGACCATCACCTCCTCTTCCCCTGTGTGTGTTGCTGTCCCTCTCTCTCCCTGGTTCTCTCTCTCTCCTGTGTGATCCACATGGACTGGGCTAGCAGGGTTGTGATGGATCCCTGAGTGGCCTCTATCTAGACTCCCTCATCTGCTCTCTCCTCTGTGTGTGTGTCTCTCTCTCTCTCTCTCTCTCACCTCTCTCTCGCCTCTCTCCTGCTCTCTCTGCTCCTCTCTCTCCTCCTCTCTGTGATACATGGGTGAACCTAGCAGGGCTGTGCTGGGCTGAGTGGCCTGTATCTAACTCTCCCTCTCTCTAGATTACTATCGCCTGCGTGTGGTGGGATTGGCTGCTGCCGCCATCCTCTGCGTCATTGGAATTGTGATCCTTCTGGGTGAGAGACTGAAGGGATAGCATCCTCCCTTCTTAGAGGCGCGAATGGCCTCCAATGCCTCTCCTACCCCCCCCCCCCCTCCATCCCAACTCACTCCTCTCTCTGTATCAACAACCATCTCTCTCCCCCCCCCCGCATCTCCCCATAGAAACATAGACAACAGGTGCAGGAGTAGAGGCCATTCGGCCCTTCGAGCCTGCACCATTCGCCATTCAATATGATCATGGCTGATCATCCAACTCAGTATCCCATCCCCGCTTTCTCTCCATACCCCCTGATTCCTTTAGCCACAAGGGCCACATCTAACTCCCTCTTAAATATAGCCAATGAACTGTGTGTGGCCTCAACTACCCTCTGTGGCAGAGAGTTCCACAGATTCACCACTCTCTGTGTGAAAAAAATGTTTTTCTCATCTCGGTCCTAAAAGATTTCCCCCTTTATCCTTAAACTGTGTGTGTGGACCCCTTGTCCTGGACTTCCCCAACATCGGGAACAATCTTCCTGCATCTAGCCTGTCCAACCCCTTAAGAATTTTGTAAGTTTCTATAAGATCCCCCCCTCAATCTCCTAAATTCTAGCGAGTACAAGCCGAGTCTATCCAGTCTTTCTTCATAAGACAGTCCTGACATCCCAGGAATCAGTCTGGTGAACCTTCTCTGCACTCCCTCTATGGCAATAATGTCCTTCCTCAGATTAGGAGACCAAAACTGTACGCAATACTCCAGGTGTGGTCTCACCAAGACCCTGTACAACTGCAGTAGAACCTCCCTGCTCCTAGACTCAAATCCTCTATGGCAAGAATGTCTTTCCTCAGATTAGGAGACCAAAACTGTACGCAATACTCCAGGTGTGGTCTCACCAAGACCCTGTACAACTGCAGTAGAACCTCCCTGCTCCTATACTCAAATCCTCTTGTTATGCAGGCCAACAGGCTCCAAAACTGCACACAACACTCCAGGTGTGGTCTCACCAAGGCCCTGTACAACTGCAGAAGGACCTCTTTGCTCCTAGACTCAACTCCTCTTGTTATGAAGGCCAACAGGCCAAAACTGCACACAATACTCCAGGTGTGGTCTCACCAAGACCCTGTACAACTGCAGAATGACCTCTTTGCTCCTATACTCAACTCCTCTTGTTATGAAGGCAACAGGGACCAAAACTGTACACAATACTCCAGGTGTGGTCTCACCAAGACCCTGTACAACTGCAGAAGGACCTCTTTGCTCCTATACTCAACTCCTCTTGTTATGAAGGCCAACAGGCCAAAACTGCACACAATACTCCAGGTGTGGTCTCACCAAGACCCTGTACAACTGCAGCAGAACCTCCCTGCTCCTAGACTCAAATCCTTTTGCTATGAAAGCTAACAGACCATTGGCTTTCTTCACTGCCTGCTGCACCTGCATGCCTACTTTCAATGACTGGTGTACCATGACACCCAGGTCTCGCTGCATCTCCCCTTTTCCTAATCGGCCACCATTCAGATAATAGTCTGCTTTCCTGTTTTTGCCACCAAAATGGATAACCTCACATTTATCCACATTAGACTGCATCTGCCATGCTTTTGCCCACTCACCCAGCCTATCCAAGTCACCTTGCAGCCTCCTAGCATCCTCCTCACAGCTAACACTGCCCCCCAGCTTAGTGTCATCCGCAAACTTGGACCTTCAATCTATCTTCGATTTGAATCAGCATCTGCAGTTCCTTCTGATGAGTCCAATCAGTAATATTAAATCTCTCCCCCTCTCTCTCCCCTCCCTCTCTCTCTCCCCCTCCCTCTGTAATTATTTCCCAACAACTTTGAAAGACAAAGCCTGATTGTCTCGAGATTTTCCAGCTCCTGATTTCCTGCCAAAACTGCCACACAAAGAATTATTCCCACGCTCTCCAATAGACAATAGACATCACAGGTTTAGTTTCTAGATGCCATCTCGGCCCCTTCCAGCCAGCCCCATTCATCTTTTCAATGTGATCTGGCTCTCCTCATCATCACAATCAGTTTCCCCGTTCCTGCCTTCTCTCTCCCCTCTATCTCCCCGAGTCTCTAATCTCTCTCTCGCTATCTTTATTTCTCCTCTCTCTTGAAAGAATTCTCTCCTCCAGAACCTCCATCCACCGCCCTCTGAGGCAGAGAATTCCACAGACTCACAACTCTCTGGGTGGAAAAGTGTTTTTCTCTCCTCTCTCCGTTCTAAATGGCCCGACTCCCCTTATTCTTAAACTGTGTGTGTGTGTGTGTGTGTGTGTGTGTGTGTGTGGTGTGTGTGTGTGTGTGGGTGTGTGTGTGTGTGGGAGGTGTGTGCTGTGTTGTCGTGCGTGTGATAGTGTCTCTCTGCGTGCGTGTGGTTCTCTGTCTGTGTGTCTCTCTGTGGTGCGCGCGAGCTTGTGTGTCCTGTGTGTGGTGTGTGTGTGTGTGTGCTGTGTGTCTTGCGTGCGGTGTGTGTGCGTGTGTGTGAGCCCGTGTGTTGTGGGTGTGTCCTTAGTGTGTTTGCGTCCTCGTGTTCATTCTGTCTCTCCTCTCCTCTACCTGTGGTCTCTTCCTGCGTGCGTGCGCGTGCTGTGTGTCCCCCTGGTCCCCTCCCCTCTCCTCGTGGTCCCCTGTGTGTGTGTCGTATGTGCGTGCGTGCATCCTCTCGTGTGTCCTCCTGTGTGCGTCTGGTTCACCCGTGTGTGTGCGTTCCGCGCGTGTGTGTGTGTGTGCGTGTGTCTCCTCTGTGCGTCGTTCGTGTGTGTCTCTCGTGTGTGTGTGCGTGCTAGCGTGCGTGTGTGTGTGTGTGTGCGTATATGTGGAACCTTCATGTTAAACATTAACAGTGCCCGTGTCTATTATGTCTAAACTTTGACCTGTTCTATTTCCAGCCGCTAAATGCCGATGCAAATTCAACCAGAAAAGGTTTGTGTGCATGTGCTCGCGTCTGAGTGTGTTTTGTTCATCGATGCGGTCACAGTGGCGCTGACTGTGCGGAGTTTTCTCCACTCTCTCTCTCCCTCTGACCTGAGTTTTGGGGCCTTTCTCCCTCCACACCGGTTCAGTTTAGAGATACTCTCTTAAGGGGAAACAGGAGGCAAAAGTCGCATGCCAATTTTGAAACAGGCCCCAACACACACTCCACACACACCGTTGCCCACCCCACACACACACACACATCGTCACACACACACACACCCATACACACACGCACCCACACACACACACACATACACACACCACACACACACACACATACACACACACATACACCCACACACACACACACACACACACACACACACACACACACACACACACACACACACACACACACACACACACACACACACACACACACACACACACACACACACACACACATACACACACACACACACATACACACACACATACACACACACACACACATACACACACACACACACATACACACACACACACACACACACACACACACACACACACACACACACACACACACACACACACACACACACACACACACACAAACACATATGTACCTTGGGACTCTCGGGCACACAAACCACATGGGACTAGTGTACATACACACATACATGGGACTAGTGTAGACGGGGCATGTTGGTCAGGGTGGGACTAGTGTAGATGGGGCATGTTGGTATGGGGGGCACTTTTGTAGATGGGGCATGTTGGTCGGGGTGGGACTAGTGTAGATGGGGCATGTTGGTCGGGGTGGGACTAGTGTAGACGGGGCACGTTGGTCGGGGTGGGACTAGTGTAGATGGGGCATGTTGGTCGGGGTGGGACTAGTGTAGATGGGGCATGTTGGTCGGGGTGGGACTAGTGTAGACGGGGCATGTTGGTCGGGGTGGGACTAGTGTAGATGGGGCATGTTGGTCGGGGTGGGACTAGTGTAGATGGGGCATGTTGGTCGGGGTGGGACTAGTGTAGACGGGGCATGTTGGTCGGGGTGGGACTAGTGTAGACGGGGGCATGTTGGCGTTTCGGGGTGGGACTAGTGTAGACGGGGCATGTTGGTCGGGGTGGGACTAGTGTAGACGGGGCATGTTGGTCGGGGTGGGACTAGTGTAGACGGGGCATGTTGGTCGGGGTGGCGACTAGTGTAGATGGGGCATGTTGGTCGGGGTGGGACTAGTGTAGACGGGGCATGTTGGTCGGGGTGGGACTAGTGTAGATGGGGCATGTTGGTCGGGGTGGGACTAGTGTAGACGGGGCATGTTGGTCGGGGTGGGACAAGTGTAGAGGGGGCATGTTGGTCGGGGTGGGACTAGTGTAGATGGGGCATGTTGGTCGGGGTGGGACTAGTGTAGATGGGGCATGTTGGTCGGGGTGGGACTAGTGTAGATGGGGCAGGTTGGTCGGGGTGGGACTAGTGTAGACGGGGCATGTTGGTCGGGGTGGGACTAGTGTAGATGGGGCATGTTGGTCGGGGTGGGACTAGTGTAGATGGGGCATGTTGGTCGGGGTGGGACTAGTGTAGATGGGGCATGTTGGTCGGGGGTGGGACTAGTGTAGATGGGGCATGTTGATCAAGGAGGGTCTAGTGTAAATGGGCCTTGTTGGTCGGGGTGGGACTAGTGTAGATGGGGCATGTTGGTCGGGGTGGGACTAGTGTAGATGGGGCATGTTGGTCGGGGTGGGACTAGTGTAGATGGGGCATGTTGGTCGTCCAGACTAGTTGGGCATGGTCATGGTGGTCGGGGGGACTAGTGTTGGGGGGGGTGGGACTAGTGTAGATGGGGCAATGTTGGTCGGGGTGGGCCTACTGTAGATGGGGCATGTTGGTCGGGGTGGGACTAGTGTAGATGGGGCATGTTGGTCGGGGTGGGACTAGTGTAGACGGGGCATGTTGGTCGGGGTGGGACTAGTGTAGATGGGTCATGTTGGTCGGGTTGGGACTAGTGTAGGTGGGGCATGTTGGTCGGGGTGGGACTAGTGTAGATGGGGCATGTTGGTCGGGGTGGGACTAGTGTAGATGGGGCATGTTGGTCGAGCTGGGACTAGTGTAGATGGGGTATGTTGGTTGGGGTGGGTCTTGTCCAGATGGGCATGTTGGTCGGGGTGGGACTATGTAGATGGGGCATGTTGGGTCGGGTGTGGGACTTTGTAGTCCGGGGCATGTTGGTCGGGGTGGGACTAGTGTAGATGGGGCATGTTGGTCGGGTGTGCAACTAGTGTAGACTCGGGGCATGTTTGGTCGGGGTGGGCAAGTGGGACCAATGTGAGTTTAATTGTGCTCCCGTGTCTCCCACTCTTTA
>NW_026576903.1:50000-55000 GCF_028641065.1 Leucoraja erinaceus
GACTAGTGTAGATGGGCATGTTGGTCGGGGTTGGGACCTCTTTTCTCTTTTCCTCCCTCTCCCTCTCCTCCCTCTCCCTTTCTCCTCTCCTTTTCCTCTTCCTCTCCCTCCCCTCCCTTTCTCCCCTCTCCTCCTCTCTCCTCTCCTCCCTCTCCCTCCCTCCTCCATTCTCTCTTCTCCTTCCCTCTCCTCCCCTTCTCCTCCCCTCCCCCCTCTCCTCTCCCCTCCCCTCTCCTCCCTCTTCCTCCTCTCCCCTCTCCTTTCCTCTCTGCTCTCCTCTCCTCTCCTCTCCTCCTCTCTCCTCCCCTTTCCTCCCCTCTCCTCCTCCTCCCCTCTCCTCCCCTCTCCTCCCCTCTCCTCCTCCTCTACTCCCCTCTCCTCCCCTCTTCTCCCTCTCCATTCTTGGTACTTTCTCCCCTTTTCCCTCCCCTCCCCCTCTTCTCTCTTCTTTCCCTTCTTCCTCCCCTCTCCTCTCCAGTCTTTCCTCCCTCCCTCTCTTCTACTTCTCTTCTCCTCCTCCTCTCTTCTCCTCCTGGTCCCCCTTCTCTCACTCCCTCTCCTCTCTCTCCTCCCCCTCCTTCCTCTTTTCCCTTCCCTCCTGTCCCCCTTCCCTCTTCCCTTTTCTCTCAGGGCCCTGTCCCCCTCCTCTTTCCTCCCCTCCTCCTTCTCCTTCCTCTCTCCTCCCCTTCTCCTCCCTGCCCTCCCTCTCTTTCTCCTCCTAGCTTCCCTTTCTCCCTCTTCCCCTCTCCCCTCTCCTCTCCCTCTCCTCCCCCTCCTCTCCCCTCTCCCCTCCCCTCTCCTCTCCTCCCTCCTCCTCTCCTCTCCTTCCTCGCCTCTCTCTCCTCCCCTCCTCTCCCCCCCTCTCCTCCCCTCCCCTTACCCCCCTTCTCCTCTCCTCACCTCCCTCTCCTTTTCTCTCCTCTCCTCTCTGGCCCCCTCTCGTCCCCTCCTCCTGTGTCCCCCTCCAGTCCCCTCCCCTTCTTTTCTTCTCCTCCCTTTCCTCCCCTTTCTGATCCCCCGAACCCCCCTCTTCCTCTTCGCTCTCCCTCCGTCCACTCCTTAAGATTCTTTCTTCCCTCAGCCCTCCTCTTCTCCACAGGGCTTTTCCTTCTTTGTGTCTCTTCTCCATTTTCTCTCTGAACTTCTCCCCTCTCCCCTTTCCTCCAACCCTCTCCTTTAAGTTCCTCTTTTTCTCCTTCCACCCCCCCCCTTCCCCCCTCTCCACCCTCCCCACCTTTTTCTTCTCTTTCTCCTTCGCTTTTCCTCTCCCTCCTCTTCCTTCATCCCTCCTCCCTTCTCTCTCTCCCTCTCCTTTCCTCTTTTCCCTCTGTCTTTTCTCCCCTCTCCACATTCACTCACTTTCTCTCACCCCTCCCTTCTCCTCCCGCTTCCTTTTCCCTCCTCCTTCTCCCTCTGTTCCCCTCACCTTTTTCAGTCACATCCTTCTCTTTGTTCACTCACCTCTCTCTCTTTTCTTCCCCCCCTCCTCTTCACCTCACTCTCCCTGCCTCCTCTCTTGCCCCTCCCTTTCATACCTTCCCTCTTTCATTCATCTCTTCGTCCCTTTGCCCCCTCTCCTCCCCTCTCTCTCTCTCTCTCCCTCTTCTCTTCTCCTCTCCACCTCCTCCCTCTCCGTCTCTGTTTCCTCCCCGTCTCTCCCTCTCCCCTCTTCCCTTCCCTCTCCCCTTCCCTCTTCTCCCGCCTCCCCCTCTCCTTCCCCCCTCTTTCTCCCTTCCCTCTTTTCTTCTCTCTTTCCTTCCTCTCTCTCTTTTCTCCCTTCTACTTCCTTCTCCTTTCCTTCTTCTCTCCCCCTCCCTCCTTCTCTCCTCCCTCTCTTCTCTCCCCTCTCTCCCTCTCCTCTCTCCTCTCTCCCTCTCTTCCTCCCTCCTCTCCTCTCTCCTCTCTCCTCTCCTCTCTCTCCTTCTCTCCCCCTCTCCCCTCTTCTCTTCTCCTTCTCTCCTCTCCCCTTCCTCTCCTCCCTCCCTCCCTCTCCTCTCTCTCTCCCTCTCCCTCTCCCCCCTCTCCCCTCTTTTTTCTCCTCCCTTTCCCCTCCCCTCCTCCTCTCCTTCCCTCTTCTCCTCTCCCCTCTTTCCTCCCTCTCTCCTCTCCCTTTCCCCCTCTCTCCTCTCTCCTTCTCTCTCTCTCCCTCCTTCCCTCCTTCCCTCTCTCTTCCTCTCTCTCTCCTCTCCTCCTCTCTCTCTCCTACGTCCTTTCCTCTCCCTCTCCCTCCCTCTTCCTCCCCTCTCTCTCCTCTCTCCTCCTCCCCGTCTCTCCCCCCTCCCTCTCCTCCTCCCCTCCTTCTCTCCCTCTCTCTCCCACTCCCTCTCCTTCTCCCTCTCCCTCTCTCTCCTCTCTCTCTCCTCTTCTTTCTCCCTCACTCCCTATCTCACTCCCTCTTCTCTACCTCCCTCCCTCCCTCTCTCTCTCCCTCTCTCTCCCTCTCACCTCCCTTCCCTTTCCATCTCCTTCTCCTTCTCTCTTCTCTCCTGTCCCCCAGACCCTCTCCTCTTCTTTCCGCATTCCTCCCCCTCTCTCCTCTCGTCCTCCCCTCTTTTCACTCCAAATTCTCGCTTTCATGTGTTTCTTTCCTCCTCCTCCCCTTCTCTCCTCCCCTCCCCCCTCCCTCCCTTCCTCCTCTCCTTCCCCCTCCCTTCCTTCCCCTCCCTCTCCCCCCTCCCTCTCTCTCTCCCCTCCTCTCTCCTCTCCCCTCCTCTCTCCTCTCTCCTCTCTCCTTCCCTCCTCTCCCTCTCCGGGTCTCCTCTCATTCCTTCCTCGTTGCTCCTCTCCTTTCCTCTCCCTATAATCCCCTCCCTCTCCTCCCTCCCTCTTCTCTCTTCCTCTCTCTCCCCTCTCCCCTCCTCCCCTTCTTCCTTTCCTTCTGGCCTCAGGTAGGATCCCATGAGGAGACCTCGCCCTATTTCCTGTTTAGACCACTCTCCCTCCTCATGTGTTTCCCCTCTCTTCCCTCCAAAAATCTCTCCCTTTTTCCCCCCCCTTCCGCTCCATCCTTCCCTCTTCTTCCCCCCCTTCCCTTTTCCTCCTTCTTTCCCTTCCTCCTCCCCCCTCCTCCCCCCCTTACCTTTCCTCTCCTCCTTTCTTCCTTCTTTCCTCTTCCCTCGTCCCCCTCCATTTCTCTCCTCTCCCCCCTCCCTCCCCTCCCTTCCTCTTCCTCCCCTCTCCCTTATTCCGAGGCCCCTTTCCCTCTTCCCCTCTTTTCCTCCCTTTCCCTCTTATTTCTCCCCCGCTTCTCTTCCCTCCTCTTCTTCCCCCTCTTCCCCCCTCCTCTTCTTTTCCTCTCCCTTCCTTACTCCCCTTTTCCCTCCTCCTTCCCCCCCCTCCCCCTCCTCCTTTAAGAGGGGAGGGTTCGTGCTTTCTCCCCTTCCTCTCCTAGACTTCAGCTCCCTCCCCTCTTTCAGGTTCCCCCTTCTCCAGATCCTTTCTCCTCTCCTCTTCTCTTTCTCCCTTCTCCTCTCCTTCTCCCTTGGTGCGGGGAGAGAGAGCCTCGACCTCCTTCCCTCTCCTCCCCCTTTTACACCCCCTCCTCTCCTCCTTCCCCTCTCTCTCCTCTCCTCTCCTTCTCCTCCTCTCCTCCTACAACCCCCTCACCGGAAGACCTACCCCTCTCCTCCCACACACATCCTTCCTCCTTCCTTTCACTCTCCTCCCTCTTCTTTGAGGAGATCTTCTCCTTCCTCCTCCCTTTTCATCTTTTCTCTCCTTGGGGCCTCTCTTCTCTTTTACCTACTGCCTCCCCCTCTCCTCTCTCTCCTCCCCCTCTCCTCTCTCATCTCTTCTCTCTCTCTCCCCTCCTTCTCTCTTTCCTCTCCCCCCCTCCCCCTCACCCCCTTTCTCTCTTTCTTTTCCTCTCCTCTCTTTCCTTCTCCTCTCTTCTCCCTTTCTTTCCCCCCTCTCCCCTCTTTTTCTTCCTCTCCCCTCCTTCCTCCCCTCCCTCTCTCCCCCCTCCCTCTCTTAGCGAATCCCCTTCTCCCTCTATTCTCCTCCCTCCTCCTCTCTGGTTTCTTCCCTTCTTTTTCTCCTCCCTCCCTTTCTCTCTCTCTCTCCCTCCTTCCTCCCCTCTCCTCTTCCCCCCCTCTTATTTTTTTCTTTTTCTCCTCTCCTTCTTCCATTCTCCTCTCTTCCCCCTCTCTTTCCCCTCTCCCTTCTCTCTCCCCCCTCTCCTCCTCTCTCCATCTCCTCTTCCCCTTCTTACTCTCCTCTTTTCTCTCTCTCCTCCCTTCTTATCTTCTCCTCTCCTCTCCTATTTTTCCTCCTCTTCCTTCCCTTCTTCTCTCTCCCCCCCCCTCTCCCCCCCCTCTTTCCCCTCCCCCTCTCTTCTCTTTCCTCTCCTCTCCCTCCTGGTTCCCCATTTTCTTGTTTTCTTTTTAATTCAGGATTTCTTTTCTCTCCGCCCCTCTCCTTTCTCTCTCCTCTCTTCCCCCCCCCTCTCCCCTCCCCCTTCTCCGCCCCTCTCCCGGACTCCCTCTCTCTCTCTCCTCTCCCCCTCTCTCCCTCCCTCTCCCTCTCCTCTCCTCTTCCCCCTCCTCTCTCCTCTCGCCTCTCCCTCCCTCTCCTCTCTTCCTCCTCTCCTCTCTCTTTCCTTCTTTCTCCTCCTCCCCTCTCCTCTCTCTCCCCCTCCTCCTCTCTCCCCTAAACAGAGGAACTTTTCTTTCATCTTTCTCCTCCCCTCTCTCTCCCCTCTCTCTCTTCTCCCTCCCTCCCTCCTCTCTCTCCTCCTTCCCTCTCTCCTCCTCCCTCCTCTCACCCCCCTTTCCTCCCCCTTCTCTCTCTCTCCTTCCCTCTCTCCCTCTCTCCCCTCCTCTCTCTCTCCCCCCTTTCTCTCTGCCCCCTTTCTCCTTCTCTCTCCCCCTCTCTCTCTCTCTCTCCCTTCTCTCTCCCTCTCCTCCATCTCTCTCTTCACCTCCTCCCTCTCCTCTCTCTCCCTCTTCTTCCTCCTCCTTCTCCATCTCTCTCCCTTCACTTCCCCCTTCTCTCTCTCCTCC
>NW_026576904.1:0-61903 GCF_028641065.1 Leucoraja erinaceus
CGTGCACGAGTTTCCGCTTTCCCCCGAGTAACTTCCGTTAGCGTTACGCGCGCCTAGGGAGACATTCCCACGAGCTCCGACCGTACATTCTAACGTACTTACCATTAGCTGTTTTGTTTTTTACTCGGAGAGCTCTTGGGTAATTCCGCATCGTGGGCCAGGGCCTCAAGGAATAACGCTGGGATCTGTACATCTCAATACGACCCCCTTCCAACTCTTCTCCAGCTCCCCTCCCTCCCCTCCCCCCCTCCTTCGCCTCAGGGCAATGGAGGCACGGAACTGCAGATACTGGTTCACAAAAAACGATACAAAGTGCTGGAGGAACTCAGCGAGAGAGGCAGCATCTCTGGAGAACATGGATGGGTGACATTTTCGGATCAGGACCCCAACCTTTACCCCAAAAATCAATCAAATGGCCGTTTTAGACTGCTTCCAAATACAAAACATATCCTATAATCAAAACCATCTCCACTGCTTCCTTTTATACACATGTAGAAACTTATAATCCACAATTCTCTACCTTCAGTTGTGTTTCATTATCCTTTTGTACTGCGTTATTTTTCGGCCTACAAGTTACACTTGCAAGTTGTATATGCAACATTTTCTTCAAAATTCTCATTACCATCTTCTGCCCCTTGGTTAGCACTAGTTTGAATAATTCTTCTCACATTTCTTATATCTCAGTGGAATAAATCTTTGTGGAGAATTATGAAATATCTCTTTAAATATTTACCACCTTGCCTTTTATCCATTGGCCAAACTCTGCCTTCATATTCCTGTAATATCCTTCATTTATATTTAAGCTTCTGGTTTCCACCACACGGGATTTATTTCAGAAAAAGCTAGAAAGTGCTGGAGTAACTCAGTGGGTCAGGCAGCACCTGCGGAGAACATGGATAGGTGACGTTTTGGATCGGGACCCATCTTCAGACTGGTTACTCCAGCACTTTGCATCTTTTTTTGTAAACCAGCACCTGCAGTTCCTTGTATCCCTCTCTCTCTCTCATGCCTTGTTGCTCCTGTTCACAATATCATTTTGTTTTTCTGTACGGTGTTAACAAGAAGCAGAGTTAGATCTGTGCCTTACGGTGGTAGTAAGGAGGTCGGAAAGTGTGTTCAGATACTCCCCAGCGCGGTGGAAAGATAACAAAGTCTGCAACAGCCACACCTGGGCGGGTCGATTTAGCCGTCAGCACGGTGAATATTGATGGATCCTGGAAACAGATATGTCTTCAGTTGCCTGATAACAGCAGGGAAAAACTGTCTCTTTCAAATCTCTATTCCAATAGCACCATTTACTTTATCTTGCACTAAATGTAATTCGCGTAATCCCCTTTATTATGTATGTGTACACTGTGAATGGCTCGATTATGTATAGTCTTTCCACTGACTGGTTAATGGCCCGTCCCACTTTCACGACCTCTGCCGAGTTTTCCCATTGATTCATACTCGCAGCATGGTCATATCAGGTCGTGATGCTAGTCGTAGGTAATCGTGGCACCAAGTAGGTCGAGGCGTTTTTTCTAGCCTGATAAAAAATGTCCTTGAGTAAAAAAGGTTGTGAATGAGGTTGTGAATGTGGGACAGGCCCTTTAGCACGCAACAAAAGCTTTTCACTGTACCGCTGCGTACGTGACAATAAACTAAACTCAACTCAGAACAGTACACCAGAGGAACAGACAGTTCCTCGCTCCACTATGTCTGTGCCCAACATTTTGTCAAGACTCACCTTTATCTGTTTGCACATGATCCATATCCCTCCATGTCCCCTCTGTCCTCCTAAAGGATGTCATTACAACAGCTGGTCCCAACATCCTCGCCATCTTCAACAGCTCTCTGGCCACTGGCACTGTGCCTACCTGCTTCAAGCATGCGGTGGTCCAACCACTCCTGAAAATACCTAACCTCAACCCCACCTGGCCAAGCAACTACAGACCCATTTCTAAACTGCCTTTCCTCTCAAAAGCCCTTGAAAAGGTAATTTTAAGTCAACTTATACCTTACCTTCACCAAAACACTATCTTGGAAACTTTCCAATCGGGTTTCAGGGCTCACCACAGCACAGAGTCTGCCTTGTTGAAGGTACACAATGACCTACTGCTCACCGTTGACTCGGACGACCGTGCAATCCTGCTCCTTCTTGACCTCAGCGCAGCATTTGACACTGTCGACCACACCATCCTAATTGACCGTCTCCGGTACGGGGTTGGTATTGATGGCGCTGCCCTGAGCTGGTTCATCTCCTACCTCAAAGGTAGGAGTTTCTCGACTAACATAGGCAACTCATTCTCCTCCCCAGCTAATCTCTGCTGTGGGGTTCCACAAGGTTCCATCCTTGGCCCCATTCTCTTCTCCCTGTATATGCTCCCCTTAGGCCAAGTCATTGAAAGGCACGGCATGTCCTTCCATTGCTACACAGACGATACCCAACTCTATCTCCCCCTGAAGCCCAAAAACCAATCTAATCTGTTTAACCTTACCCACTGCCTCGAGGATATAAAGTGTTGGATAGCCCAGAACTTCCTCCAACTAAACGAGAGTAAATCTGAGGTCATCCTTCTCGGCCCCTCGGACTCAATCAAAATGATAGCAGGCAGTCTTGGAAGCCTTACCCCACTACTCAAACCTCACGTCAAAAACCTTGGCGTGATATTTGACTCGGCACTGAAATTTGACAAACAAGTCAATGCCGTGGTGAGAGCTAGCTTCTTCCAGCTTCGGACGATAGCTAAAATAAAACAATTCCTCCAGTTTGATGACCTGGAAAAGATCATCCACACATTTATCTCCTCCCGCCTAGATTAGTGCAACTCCCTTTACACTGGCATCAGCCAATCTTCCCTGTCCCGCCTGCAACTGGTCCAAAACGTCACAGCGAGACTCCTGACGGGCACCCGAAAAAGGGACCACATCACCCCGATCCCGGCCTCTCTCCACTGGCTCCTTGTGCGGTTCCGTATAAACTTCAAGATACTCCTCCATGTCTACAAAGCCCTCAATGGGCTTGCCCCCACCTAAATAAAAAGTCTTCTCACCCACCACTCCACCTCCAGGCCCCTCAGATCGGCCGACTTGGGGTTGTTGAATATCCCACGGTCTAGGCATAAGATCAGGGGCGACCGTGCCTTTGCGGTTGCAGCTCCTAGACTGTGGAACAGCATCCCCCTTCCCATCAGAACTTCCCCCTCCATCGACTCCTTTAAGTCAAGACTAAAGACTTATCTATACTCCCAAGCCTTTCCTGACGTCCTATGAGTGAGGGCTACATGTATATATGTACAGTATGTAGTCTGTTTTGTTGTGCTATTCTTATAACAAATGTAAAGCACTTTGGCCAACGAGAGGGGGTGCTATATAAATGTGCTATATAAATAAATGTGGCTTGACTTGACTTCATGCCCATGTGCCTATACAGGTCTCCTAAACACCACTATCGTATCTGCCTCCACCCCCGGCGGCACGTTCCAGGTACTCTTTGTAAACATACTTGCCCCGTACATCTCTTTTAAACTTTCACCTTAAAGCAATTTCACCCTCTATTATTTGACATTTCCACCTTTGGAAAAAGGTTGTGACTGTCTACCCTATCTAGTGCCTCTCATTATTTGATATACCGCCATCAGGTCTCCCCACAGCCTCCAGCGTTCCAGAGAAAACAATCCAAGATTGTCCGACCTCTCCTTGCAGCTAATACTCTGTCACCCAGGCAGCATTCGGGTAAACTCTGCACCCTCTGTCCCCACATCCTTCCTGTAATGTGCTATCCTGCATGTTCTGTGTTGATTGGCATTGGACATCCCTACAGATGCCATCATTGATCACCACACTGGTGTGGAGCAAAACCTTTCCCTCCACACCAACCCCGAAACTCAAACATCAGGTGGCAAAACCATCCCAGGGAAGCAAAGATCCTATAGCAAAGCAAGATAGACCACTCCTGCTAAATGCAATGGGCCTTTTTTTCTTCCATTTCCGTAACCCGACCTGACCCGCAGTGTAATCAACGTTGTGGGGGAACAGTTTGTGTTAATAAATTTAAATTCTGAAAATGAGGAGAAGATTTTTACCAAATAACTTTTATTTTTACGAAGATGTTTCCGTAACCGGCTTCCGTCTCCGCACTAGTATCCTACGGGATCTTTGGTGCGGAGACGGAATCCGGTTACGGAAATGGGGCCGAAAATTACCCATGAATCTGCCCATGACCGCACTATGTCTTTTTCGTTGTGGACCATCTTGATTGATATAGGATCTTTGCTGGGAAGTCTCCATTTCCAAACGCACTAAAGCCTGTGTGAAAATCTGCCATTCTTGCAACAAATCAGAATAACGCACCAACGTTACTGAACCAAATCCTTTTACTGCAAAGTGTTTGATTGTCCAAATAACATCTGTTGAAGTAGCATAAAAGAAAACTACTTACCGCATGGTCAAAGGCAACAGAATTAATGACCATGAAGTCATTCAGATTGTACTTGTATGGTGTATAGTTTCCATGCCAAGCCACAACGTTAAACGGAGAGATATCCTGAAAAAAGATTAGTGTTAAACAATAAATGATAGAAGGGTCCTGACCTGAAACGTGGTCTGCCCATTCCCTCCACAGATGCAGTAGGAAGGAACTGCAGATGCTGGTTTATAACGAAGATAGACTCAAAATGCTGGGGGTAATTCAGCGGGACCGGCAGCATCTCTGGAGAGAAAGGATAGGTGATGTTTTGGGTGAAGAAAGTTTCCAACAGAAACGTCACCTATTCTTTTTCTCCTGAGACCTGCCTGTCCTTCCTCCAGCACTTTGCATTTTGCTCATTAAATACTAAAGCTTTCAGATCAAAGGGCCATTTCTAAAATTCCAGGCAACTTGAGCCTATGATAACGGAGTTTGTGAGCGCAGAGTGATTGCAAATAATTAAGTCATGTTTGCCTTCACTTTGAGGGGGTTGGAACATGAACGTGAGGACGTGAAGCCTTGCTGTACTGAATTTCATTCAAACTCTGGAATTCCTCGGGCAAAGAACTTAAGTACAGATTAATTGATAATTGAGAAGTATAATAGATACATTATAAAAAGCCTTCTAATTAAATTATGAGATATGACCTAAACTGGGCTTGTAGTAACTTCCGATGGTTGTGGAGGCCAAGTCACTGGGTATCTTTAAATTCGAGATTGGCAAGTTCTTGATTAGTTATGGGCCTGTCCCACTTAGGTGATTTTTTAGCCAACTACAGGCGACTAGTTTGTCACCACATGTTCGCCGGGAGTCGTCTCCTCAGTCGCGCAAAAGGTTGTAGCGCGTTTCTGGACGCCGCTAAATTTTCAACATGTTGAGAAATTTTCACCAACTGTTGGTTTGATGCCGAAGAGCATAGCTCGACTTCTCCTGACGTTGGTGCCGTCGTAAGTTGTCGCCAGGATGATGTAGGTTGTCGCCGGTTTTTCCGCGACCTGCTCCGACTATGACAGTTGCCGGCAGTTGCCTAAACAATCGCCATTGGGGCGTCAAAGGTTACGGGGAGCGGGTAGGAGAATGGGGTTGGGAGGGAAGGATACATCAGCCATGATTGAATGGTAGAGTAGACTTGATGGGCCGAATGGTCTAATTCTGCTCCTATGTCTCATGGGGATGGTGGAGTGTTGATATAAGAAGGAGCTCAATTAAATAATTCAGTAGGGGAGGTAGAACCTCATAGAAACAAGGAACTACAGACACTGGTTTATAAACAAGGGCACAAAGTTCTGAAGTTACTCAGTAGATCAGGCAGCATCTCCAGAGAACATGGATCAGACTGAAGAACGATCCCAACATGAAACGTCACCTATCCATGCCCTCCAGAGATGCTGACTGACCCAATGGGCTCCTGCAGCGCCTTGTGTCTTTTTACAAGACAACCTTTCAGCTTTCTTCTTCAGTTCATGCCAATGAATAATGACAAGAAGCAAGAACCTCTGGTTCAGGAATGTCATAGAAACATAGAAAAATAGGTGCAGGAGTTGGCCATTCGGCCCTTCGAGCCAGCACCACCATTCAATATGATCATGGCTGATCATCCAAAATCAGTGCCTCCTGCATATCCCCCCATATCCCTTGATTCCGTTAGCCCTAAGAGTTACATTTAACACTCTCTCAAAAACATCCACAGACATCCAAGGGAATTCTACAGATTCACAACTCTCTGGGTGAAGACAATTTTCCTCATCTCAGTCCTAAATGACCTACCCCTTATTCTTAAACTGTGTGACCCCTGGCTCTGAACTCGCCCAACATCGGGAACATTTTTCCTGGCATCTAGCCTGACCAGTCCTTTAAGGATTTTATATGTTTAACAATCATCATTGTGGCTTTCCTTATAATTTTCCCAGCACGGGTTAATAAATGTAACATCGATCAGTAATTGAACCAGAGTCATCACTACACTGTGTAAAACACCTGCACGTTACCTGGTCATCAACGTGCGCAAAAGTGATATTTCAGGGTGAGATTTATAGTCACGCAGCACAGTAAAAGGCTCTACTTGGCCATGCTGTCCAAGATACACCCATTTGCCCACGTTTGGCCCATATCCCTCGAAACCTTTCCCATGCACGTACCTGGCCGTTGCCGACAATTTGCTCTTTACCCACCAAGTATTTGACTCGACACTGACTTACCTGCTGAGCAGCAAAAAGCTTGCCCTGGAACTTGCTGATGACTGTGAAACCTGCTGGAATATTCCGATTCTCATACCATGCAACTGGAACCTTGAAGTCCCTGGGGTTGGCAAGGCCATTGGCTCCTGGCAAGGCACATCAAATTCCAGGGTGAATATCATTGAACGTCAACTGCCTGTCTGGCATGGAGTGCTAAATCTCTAACGATTTTAAATAAACTTTACTTCCTCAAACATTTCAAATGTTGTTACTCACTTGTGCCAGTTGAAGGGGGAAGCTTTTAATTGTTGGAGAGTTTCTGTAATTGTTTAGTTGGTTATACTTGGGAAAGTAGGTAGGTAAGTCTTTTCCCCCCAAAGATTAGAGGGTTTGGGTTTAAGGTGGGGGGCAAAGTTTAGAGGAGATGTGCGGGCAAGTTCTTTTTTACACAGTGGGTGGTGGGTGCCTGGAACATGCTGCCAGGGGTGGTGGTGGAGGCAGGTACCATAGTGGTGTTTGAGGCTTTGCAGAGAATGGAGGGATATGGTTTATGTGCAGGTAGATAAGTGATGGTCTTGGCATCATGTCCAGCACAGACGTTGTGGGCTGAAAGGCCTGTTCATGTGCTGTGCTGTTCTATGTTCAAAGTCAGCATCTAGCACTGCAGTCGCTGAGGTTAGTGTTGTTCACCATTCCTGCTTTGGATTCCCCCCATCTGTAGTGCTTTGCAGCAAAGTACTGTTGCAGTCACACACAACATAACGGGCAATCCCGGCCTCTGCTCACTATTGTGGAGGGGCTGGATTGGCAGATTTTCCAGACAATTGAATATCATCGCTTATAACACTTAAACTGTCTCTTAATTCACTTTAATTTAGTTTAGTTTAGTGTCACGTGTATTGAGGTACAGTGAAAAGCTTTTGATGCATGCTAATCAGTCAGCGGAAAGACTGGACATGATTGCAATTGAACCATCCACAGTGTATAGATATATGTTTTAGATGCTACACAATGTGATAATAACATTTCTAATACATAGTCATCGAGTCATAGAATGATACAGTGTGGAAACAGGCCCTTCGGCCTAACGCCAACATGTCCCAGCAACACTAGACAATAGGTGCAGGAGTAGGCCATTCGGCCCAGCACCGCCATTCAATGTGATCATGGCTGATCATCCACAATCAGTACCCCATTCCTGCCTTCTCCCCATATCCCCTGACTCCACTATTTTTTAAGAGCCCTTTCTAGCTCTCTCTTGAAAGTATCCAGAGAACCTGCCTCCACTGCCCTCTGAGGCTGAGAATTCTACAAACTCACCACTCTGTTTCCTCGTCTCCGTTCTAAATGGCTTACTCCTTGTTCTTAACTGTGGCCCCTGGTTCTAGATTCCCCAACATCGGGAACATGTTTCCTGCCTTTAGCGTGTCCAACGTTAGTCCCACCTGCCTGCTCTTGATCCATATCCCTCCAAACCTGTCCTATCCATGTACCTGTCTAACTGTCTCTTAAACTATGGGATAGTCCCAGCCTCAACTACCTCCTCTGGCAGCTTGTTCCATACACCCACCACCCTTTGTGTGAAAAAGTTACAACTCGGATTCCTATTAAACCTTTTCCCCTTCACCTTGAACCGATGTCCTCTGGTCCTCAATTCCACTACTCTGGGCAAGAGATTCTGTGCATCTTAAAAGTTGAGAGGGCATGTGTAAACCAGGGGCCCCCCGAGTGGAAAAGATTTACAGAAGTCGTAATCATAGCATCGTACAGCATGGAAACATGCCCTTCAACTCAACTGATCCATGTAAACTAGCATTCTCCGTCTACACTAGTCCTATTTGTCAGCATTTGGTCCATATCCCTCCAAAGTTTTGCTATCCATGTACTTGTTCAAATGTCCTTTAAATGCTGTTGTAGTACTTGTCTCAACTATCTCCTCTGGCAGCTCGTTCGTTCCATCCACCCAACATCGTCTGTGTGAAAAAGTTGCTCCTCAGGTTTCTGTTAAATCTTTCCCTTCTCACCTTTAACCTATGACCTTTAGTTCTTGATTCCTCGACTATGGGTAAAAGACTCTATATATTCCAGTTCTATTCTAAACCCCGAGTGCTGGATTATCAATGTTTTACTGTGATTATCCTACATACATAACATTATGTCACTGGAAACCCTAAAACTAAATGTGTAGCAGACCACAATATTTACCAATGGGGCCAAGATCAGGCAACTCAAAATGGCTTCCAAACACCTCCAGTAAATAACCTCTGGTCTCCTCGAAAACCTCCACACTGAAATGCATCCCTTGCTGAAAGAACAAATCAAAAATAAATGATTCTAGATATACACAAATTACATGTTTGTTTAAAGTTTATCGGTAATTCTGTGTGATCCAAATGCAAGAAGGGAATTGTCATTTGGGCAAACTCAGAGTAATAGGATTAAAATTAAATTGTCCCAACAAGATATATTAGTTGGCTTGGTATAAATGTATAATTGTTCCTAGTGTGTGTAGGGTTGTGTTAATGTGCGGGGATCGCTGGTCGGTGCCGACTCGATGGGCCGAAGAGCCTGTTTCCACGCTGTATCTCTGAATTAAACTAAACTCTATAGCACAA
The DNA here is from genome assembly GCF_028641065.1 of Leucoraja erinaceus. Lineage (NCBI taxonomy): Eukaryota > Metazoa > Chordata > Chondrichthyes > Rajiformes > Rajidae > Leucoraja > Leucoraja erinaceus. The sequence goes on from NW_026576904.1 coordinate 9,244, forward strand.
GAACAGCCCATTGGCCCACATATGTATCATCTGTAATAAATAGGTTTCAAGGATGCCTGTCCCGCTGAGTTCTTTCAGCTCCTTGTGTTTTGCTGCAGAATCCAGCATCGGCAGTTCATTGTGACTATATTTAAACAAAGATTCTTTTCTCCAGCTCACCTGAATGACACAAATCTCGTAAGGTTCAACCAGCATCTTGCCAAACTCTGTGGTGATCAAGAGGTTCCCTTTTTGAGGAACTGCAAATAATACAAAGAAAGTCTTAGGTAGACAGGAATGCTGGAGAAACTCAGCTGGTGAGGCAGCATCTATGGAGCGAAGGAAATAGGCGACGTTTCGGGTTGAAACCCTTCTTCAGAAGTCTTTTTTTAAAAAAAAAGTCACATTTTTTAAATCAAAAAAAGTCTTTTTAAAAAAAACATGTAAATGATACTTATCAGTTTTGGAAAATTAATATTTGAAGAGAGGTCCCAACCCAAAACGTCATCAATCCATGATCTCCAGAGATGCTGCCAGACCCGCTAAGTTACTCCAGTTTTTATCTGTAAATCGGCATAAACCAGTTCCTTGTGTGTAAATTGGGGTGGAAGATTGCAACCTTCATGTGGTCCACCCTGTTTCGACAAATGCAATCAACTCGACGTGCACAAACGGAAGATCAAATAGAACAAGTTGTCCAACAACTTTAGGCTGTGCACCCCACACGTGTGTAAATTAATATAATAGCACCGATGCAGACGTCAATGTAGCGGAGGTAGAGTTAGGGGAGAGGGCCAGTGCACGCCCAAAACCATTCTGCTTTCCAAATCAAGCTTTCCCCCCCACATTTCTAGACTCCAAAGGTTCCAATTCATGAAATGGATGGTTTTAAAATGAAGTTTCTGTAAATATTATGTCATCATTTTTGGATCACAAGGTGAGCACATCATTCAAGTAGAATAAAAGGACAAATGACCTAGGTTTCAAAGTTTCACTTACCAAGAAGGAAATCCCCATCTGAATTGTAGAAGCTCCTGTAACAAAAGATTATCATAGCTTTGAATTATTATATTCTTTAATGCTTCTTCTCTCCGCTCCCGGCCGGCAGAAGGTACAGACCAGACTCAGGAACAGCTTCTTCACCCCTCTGTTATCAGGCTTCCGAACAGCCCTTGCATAAGCTGCCAGAGGAGGCAGTTGAGGCAAGGACTATCGCAACGTTTAAGAAGCAATTAGACAGATACATGGATAGGACATGGATAGGATATGGACCTAATGCAGGAAGTGCGATTGATGTAGATGAAGCATGTTGATCAATGTGGGCAGGTTGGGCCCAAGGGCTTGTATCCACACTGTATGACTCTGACTCTAAGCTGGGGTACAGTCCGGTTCACCTCTACCCCATTGTGGACATTGGACTTAGTCTCTGGAACTGATGCACTCCAATGCTGAGAACTATATTCTGCACTCTGTATCTTTCCCTTTGCTTCACATATTGTACTGCAGTTTGGACTTTTTGTAACTATGCATTCTCATATCTGTTTGGATAGGAAGCAAAGCAAAGTACCTCAGTACACGTGACAAATATTGGTCAATTTCCAGATGATACAAAAATTGTTAGGTGAGTGAGGAAGATTATGTTGGTTGCGTGAGGAGGATTATGTAGGTTTACATGAGGATCTGGATCAAATAGGGAAGTGGGCCAAGAAATAGCAGATAGAGTTTAACAGGAAACTGTGAGGTGATGCCTTTTGGCAGGTTATGCCAGGGCAGGACTTGCACAGGTAATAGGTTTATGGTGAGGGGGGAAAATATTTTTTTGGTTAATTTAGTTTAGAGATACAGCGCGGAAACAGGTCTTTCGGCCCACCGAGTCCGTGCCGACCAGCGATCCCCGCACACTAACACTGTCCTGCATACAATAGGGACAATTTACAATTATACCAAGCCAATTAACCTACAAACCTGTACGTCTTTGGAGTGTGGGAGGAGACCGGAGATCCATGGGAAAACCCACGCAGGTCACGGGGAGAACGTACAAACTCCATACAGACATCACCCGTAGCCGGAATCGAACTTGGGTTCCTAGCGCTGTTTGGCAGCAGCTCTACCACTGTACCACCGTGTCGCAATAGGAATCTGAAGGGTAACTATTTTACACAAAGGGTAGTGAGTGTATGGAACAATCTGCCAGAGGAGCTCGTTGAGGCAGGGACTCTCGCAACGTTTAAGAAGCAATTGAACAGGTACATGCATAGGACTGGTTTAGAGGGGTATGGGCAGGCAGGTGGGACTAGTGTAGATGGAACATGTTGGTTAGTGTGGGCAAGTTGGGCTGAAGGGCCACACTGTATCACTATAAAAGGTTGTGCCTTAGAGAGTTTTGGAGACCTTTCTTCAGAAGTCTGAAGAAGTGTCTCGACCCGAAACGTCACCTATTCCTTCTCTCCAGAGATGCTGCCTGGCTTGCTGAGTTACTCCAGCATTCTGGGTCTATCTTACACTAAACCTCTAAGGCAAATATATTCTTCCTTAAACCAAAACCTGTCTACACATCGCACACTTGGTGTAAACAGAATATGCTCTTTGTAAAAGTAGACACGTACTTGCTCTCCATGGAGATGTTGCAGGTATAGATGTGAATAGCCAAGCCAGTGCGTGATCTGATGTCCCCAGCTCCACATAAAGTATGTAAACCCTGTCAAAAAGAGGACTGTTCAAACAAAATGCTAAACAAAAAATATAGTTGAAAGTAAGCTAGGAAAAGCCTTGTATTCCCAGGCTGTCCAGAAAGAGCAGTAACTCACAAATGAGCACAAGCACCAAACAATATTTATCAAGAAGGCTATGCTATTGCTTAAGTACGTTCAATAATTGATGTTGGAATCTTGTTTACAGTCTTCCAAAAATTACAATGAAAATCACCTTTATCTGGTAAATAAAGTGTCCATTTTTAAAGAAATAAATGATGTGTAATATTTTGCAGTGTATTTATGACATGATATATTAACACTCAAATTATGAAAAACTGATCGAAAGCTGGGCATGCTCGGATGGTTGAGCATCAGTAGTAGAGAGAGGAAAACCTCCATCAGTGCTGGTAATCAGCTCCCTTCCTCAGGTGCTTGGCATGGTAACGGAACAAAGAACAGCACAGCACCAAGAACAAGCCCTTCAGCCCACAATGTCTGTGCCAAACATGATGCCAAGATGTACTCATCTACCCTGCCTGCATGTGATCCACATCCCTCCATTCCATGTGCCTATCCAAAAGCCTCTTAGACACTACTATCATATCTGCCTCTACCACCACCACCACGTTCCAGGCACCCACCACCCCTGCACATCATATCATATACTTATTAAAACTCGGATCTTGTTAGTGTGTATATGTATAAATGTGTTTGCGTATATGTGGTTGTCTTTACATCTTTGCGAAAAAACTACGTGGTAACGATAACATTTTTACATATTCCAGTTGACATTTTTCCCGTCGAGGCCGGGATCACCTTATCTGAACATTTCATGCTTTATTTCTCGACTTATTACGGATTAAAGTTTTAAAACATCAAAAGACTTTGAAATTAAATCCACCAGCTTCAAATGATGACGTCACAATGGCTCAGGCAGCAGAGACCAGCCTGAATGAAGATTTCATCCTGTATTTGACACGTTATTTGCGATTAAGGCTTTAAAAATGTCAACTATCAAAAGATTTTTACATATTCTGATTCACATTTTGCCCCTCAAGGCAGAGATCACTTTCACTGAACATTTTATGCTTCATTTCTCGATTTATTACTGATTAATGTTAAAAAAAAATTAAAATACCTTTAATTTCAAACCGACCAGCTTCAAGTGATGACGTCACAATGGCTCGACTAGGAGGGGCAGGGCAAGTGCAATTGGAATTTTTTTAAAAGATCACTGCTGAGGAAGCAAGGGGAGTGCTGGAATCTTACATTGGGGAATGGCTTGAGTTGGAAGACCACGCCTCCCGTGGGAGCTACGGGTAGGGAACGGGTGCGTTGGGGGAGCAGACTCAACGGGTCTGCACTTGTTCTGGTCTCCTTTAAACTTTGCCTCTCTCACCCTAAAGCTATACCCTCTAATATTTGACATTTCTGCCCTAGGGAAAAGGTTTTGACTGTCTACCCTATCTAAACCTCCCATCATTTTATATCCCTATCTGGAATAGTCTGAAAAAGATGAACATTTTTGCTGGGATCCGAAGTTGGCCCAGTTTGAATAAGTTAGGTCTTTATTCTCTGGAGCGCAGAAGGTTAAGGGGGGACTTGATAGAGGTCTTTAAAATGATGAGAAGGACAGACAGAGTTGACGTGGACAAGCTTTTCCCTTTGCGAATAGGGAAGATTCAAACAAGAGGACATGACTTCAGAATTAAGGGACAGAAGTTTAGGGGTAACATGAGGGGGAACTTCTTTACTCAGAGAGTGGTAGCTGTGTGGAATGAGCTTCCAGTGGAAGTGGTGGAGGCAGGTTCATTGGTATCATTTAAAAATAAATTGGATAGGCATATGGATGAGAAGGGAATGGAGGGTTATGGTATATGTGCAGGCAGGTGGGACTAAGGGAAAAAAAGTTGTGTCGGCACAGACTTGTAGGACCGAGATGGCCTGTTTCCGTGCTGTAATTGTTATATGGTTATATGGTTATATAGTTTAAAGGAAATAATCTAATCACAATCTAGTTGTGATCAGCAAGCTGTTCGATACCTATTTGGGAGCAGGGTTGTTCCCTCTGCATTACACAAGTTTTCAGAATAGTCTTATTCAGTAATGGCCCTGTCCCACGGTACAAGTTCATTCAAGAGCTCCCCGAGTTTAAAAAAAAATCAAACTTGTGGTAAGCACGGAGAATGAATGTAGCGGGTATGTCGGAGCTCAGGGACGTCTCTTAGCGGCTCGTAACGCTAACGGCAGGTACTCGGGAAGGCTCCTTAATGGCTGATAAGCTTGAAAAATGTCCACGAGAGCCCCGAGTACCGACGAGCGGCCATTACCGTAAATCTCCGAGTTCGAATCAGGGCAAACTCGGGAGAACTCTTTGAATGAACACGTACAGTGGGACGGGGCTTTACTAGCATATTGATTGTACGTGTCTCAACATTAGACTTCATGAGTACAATATATAAATTCACAGGTGGAAAAGCAGATAAATGTATTTAATATCTATCTTACCGTTACAAAATCGACCTTCTTCTCCGATGCTTTCTGAATCTTGAATGGCAGCCATCTGAGCTAAAAGCAAATTCAAATCATTTGTGTGAGACATCTTCTGTTACCGGATGTACATATGAACCTGCAAAAGCAAAGTTCTGCAGTAGCTGGACGTAAGAAAAGGCAAACAGAAAATTCTGCAAATGATCAAGTCAATGAGAAACATCTTTGAGAGGTCATCTTTCAGGATGAGGACCTTTCATCAGACCAATGTCAATGAAAAGTTGCCAAATTGAAAGTCTTTCCGTCGGTATGAAGAAGGGTCCCGACCCGAAACGTCATCTGTCCATTCCCTCCACAGATGCTGCCTGACCCACTGAGTTCCTCCAGCACTTGGTGCTTAGCCTCTTTTACCACAAACACAACTTGACTACTAGATTTATTCTGAAATATTCTCATTTGATACACATGTGTACACAACACATGATCCTAATCAAAGAAAGATACAAAGTGCTGGGGTAAATCAGCAAGTAAAGGCAGCATCTCTGGGAAATATGTAGAGGTGATGTTTCGGGTCAAGAACTTATTTTTCTAATTCTAGTCTGGATACTAATCCTTTGTATTGACAATGAATTGCAATTTCATATTTAAAAGTTTTAAACACATTCATTAGAACACTTCTGGCCAGCAGAATATTTGACATTAAAATGAAATCTGCATAATTGATTTGAATGGAAAGATACAGCATGGAAGCAGGCCTTTCGGCCCATCAAGTCCATGCCAGCCATCAACACCTGTTCACACTAGTTCTATGTTATCCCACTTTCTCATCCACTCCCTACACACTAGGGGCAATTTACAGAGGGCCAATTCACCTACATGTACAAACCCGCACATCTTTGGGATGTGGGAGGAAACCGGAGCACCCGGAGGAAACCCACATGGTCACAGAGAGAACGTGCAAACTCCACACAGACAGGGCTCGAGGTCAAGATCAAACGCGGGTCTCTGACTCCGAGAGGCAGCAGCACTACCCGCTGTGCCATTGTGCCGCCCATAAATAATAACTCGCCCCTATTCTCTAACCCTGCTTCATTGGAAGAATACACTCATAACCAGACCATTTTTCACCCTCAGACCAAAGTGATATTCTGATGGTGTCGATTGCCCAATTTACATTCTATTAACAAAATGAAAATTAGACACATAGAGCAAAACATGAAGAGGCGGCACATACAAGGCAAATATACTCCTGCTACATGTTTATTTGTGCAGTTCTGGTCACCTAGCTACAAGAAGGATGTCATTGCAAAATATATTCTCCAGGATTTTACCAGGGCTGGAGTTATAAGCAGGGACTGGGAGTGTTTACACTGGATTATGGCAGGCTAGGGGTAATCTTACAGAGGTATATAAAATCACTGAATGGTCACAGTCTTCCCCAGGGTAGATAGGTACAGAGCTAGAGGGCATAGTTTTAAGGTGAGAAGGAAAAAGAATTGAAAGGGACCAAGGACACAAAATTCTTCATACAGAGGACCGTGACAATGTGGACCGAGCTGCCAGAGGAAGCTGTAGAAATGGGTACAATGGTGATATTAAAAAGACATTTGGACTGCTATATGGCTGAGAAAGTTTAGAGAGAGATGAGCCAAACGCGGGCAGATAGGACTAGTCCAATTATAAAATCTGGTCGGCATGGACAGGTTGGTCGAAGGGCCAGCTTCCTTGCGTATGATATGATTCTAAAAGCCAAACAGGTGTCTTGCAATCTGCAATGGGATACAGAGTTTGAGCAGTCATTTGATTTAAAAAATACGTACATAATGATTTTATTTGTGGCAATACTGCAAAGGGTGACTGGACACACACACTCTGCCAGTTACTTTGTTTTTACCAAGGCTGTCAAAGGACACCTACAAGGCTCCAAGAAGAACGGATAACTAGTCTCATGTGAAGTTGTTAACTGCGGATTTTCGCTCTCTCAGCTCTTGTAATTCAGAGAATTAGTGAGGGATCACATCAATTTCTTATTTTGTATACTCATGGATGAGCGCCTTATGAATCATCTCACATACTGCATCCCTGTAAACACCTCCTCAAGTTATTAGTCTTAGAAATATTCCTGTGAAATATTTATTGCACTACCTGCCCGAATCCAGAATGCCCCAAGAGGCCTTATTAGAACTTATCCACCAAGCTAAATATACGACCAATATCAAAACACAAAGTGCTGGTGGAACTCAGTGGGTCAGGCAGCATGGTGGAAGCAATGGGTAGGCGATGATTCAAGATGGGACAGAAGCGTTGTTTGTACATTCCCTCCACAGATGCTGCCTGACCCACTGAGTTTATCCTGCACTTTGTGTTGTGCTCGTGATTCCAGCGTCTGCAGTTCCTTGTGTCTCCAGACTACATTTTGATTTGTTATGTTCCTAGTCCCAAGAAAATGGCGACACTGGCGGTACGGTGACACAGCGGTAGAGTTGCTGCCATGCAGCGCCAGAGGCCTGGGTTCGATCCCGACTATGGGTGCTGTCTAAACGGAGTTTGTACGTTCTCCACATAACCTGGGTGGGGTTTTTCTCCGAGATCGTCAGTTTCCTCCTACACTCCAAAGACGTACAGGCTTGTAGGTTAATTGGCTTGATGTAAAATAAATGTCCCTAGTGTGTGTAGGTTAGTGTTAATGTGTGGGGATCGCTGTTTGGTGAACTAAACTTCAGAATTGATCCCATCTGGCAAATAACAGACATAAAGCAATATATTATTTCTAAATTCCTTCATGAGAGAGGAGGAAGATATTCTGATGACCAACTCGATTGGTGCCTCAATAACACAGCATTAACAGTTTAGTTTAGAGTTACAGCGCAGAAACGGGCCCTTCAGCCCACCGAGTCAGTGCTGACCAGCGATCATAGCACTAATACTATCCTACACACACCAAGGACAATTTACAATTATACCAAGTCAACTAATCTACAAACCCAAGTATGTCTTTGGAGTGTGGGAGGAAACCGGAGCTCCTGGAGAAAATCCACGCAGATCATGGGGAGAACGTACAAACTCTATACTGACGGTGCCCGTAGTCAGGATGGAACCCGGGTCTCTGGCGCTGTAAGGCAGCAACTCTACCGCTGCACCACCGTGCCGCAAGATGGAAGCAACTGTCTCTCTCATCGCTTCAACCATTTTGTCTGTTGGTTGGGATACACTGCAGGATGAAATACACAGCAGGAGTTATTTTAATAAATTTGATTTTTACGACTTTTTGCGATTCTCTTACCCAGCGAAAAAGACTGTGCATTCACCCTATCTATTCCCCTCATGGTTTTATACACTATAAGATCACCCCTCAGCCTCCTGTGCTCCAAGGAATAAGCTCCTAGCTTGCACAACCTCTCCCTATAGGTCAGGCCCTGGAGTCCTAGCAACATCCTCCTAAATCTTCTCTGCATACTGTAGATGGTTTATGCATGCAACCTATAATGTAGTTACCTCATCACCATTAACACGCCCCTCACATCAGTATAACTATGATCTCCTCCCTTCTCCTCCTCCCATTTTGTCCTGGTACGCCTGAAGGCTGGATGCAGCCAGTACTGGGACGTGTGTGCCATGTGCTATATTAAAGACTCTAGTAAAGGTTACAGTGTGTCAGACTAGACTCCTTTACACATACTTGCCAGCTTGATGACACGCTTCCTATAGCAGGGTGACCAAAACTGAAGGCCTCACTAAATGTGGAGACGTATTATTACCTGGTTGGGATCAGGGTCAACTTCGTCCCAATTGTAGGACAGGTTGCCCTGAATTACAGAAGTAAACGGTCTGTGATGAACGGAAGGCAAAATACGATAAAGCCAACTGCAAGGAACAGAAAAGAGCAAATAATTCATATTGAAGAGTAAAGCACAGGCACACAGTGTCACAAAGTGCAGCAGTTTGTGAAGGATTGGCTGGTCCAGTTGATCTGGCAGAAGATGATCTCCCGGTTGCTGGACACTTTAATTCTCCTTCCCATTCCCACACAGACCTTTCTGTCCTCTGTCTCCTCCATTGTCAGAGTGAGGCTAAACGCAAATTGGAGGAACAGCATCTCATATTTCGCTTGGGCAGCTTACAGCCCAGTGGTATGAATATTGATTTCTCTCACTTCAGGTAGCCCCGGCATTCCCTCTCTCTCTATCCCTCCCCCACCCAAGTTGCACCAGCTTCTCGTTATCACCCAACAAACAACTAACAATGGCCTGTTTCCTTTATCATCGTTACTTTTTTTGCATATCTTTCATTTATTCTTCTTCATCTCTCCACATCACCATCTATATCTCTTGTTTCCCTTTTTCCTAACCAGTCTGAAGAAGGGTCTCGACCCGAAACGTCACCCATTTCTTCTCCCCAGAGATGCTGCCTGTCCCGCTGAGTTACTCCACATTTTGTGTCTATCTTCAGATGAAAACTATATATATGTTGTACTCAAGCACAACATACGTACTTGTGCAGCGGGTGGCGCTACTGCCTCACAACACCAGAGACCCGGGTTCGATCCAGACCTCGGGTGCTGCATGTGTGGAGTTTGCACGTTCTCCCTGTGATCAAGTGAGTTTTGTCCGGGTGCTCCAGTTTCCTCCCACATCCCAAAGAAGTGCAGGTTTGTAGGTTATTCGCCCTCTGTAAATTGCCCCTAATGTGTAGGGAGTGGATGTGTAAGGAGTGGGATAACATAGAACTAGTGTGAACGGTGATTGATGGCCAGCATGGATTCAGTGGGCTGAAGGGCCTGTTTCCATGCTGTATTTTCAATCAATCAACAGCACTCCCACAAGCACTGCAGAAAATAAATTAAATGGAAAAAGCCTTTTGAGATCTGAAATGATTGATTGAAAGATACAGCATAGAAACAGGCCCTTGCAGAGGCCAATTAACCTACAAACCCACACGTCTTTGCGATGTGGGAGGAAACCAGAGCACCCGGAGAGACCCCACGCTGTCACAGATTGCTCCCGAGGTCAGGATCGAACCCAGGTCTCCTTAGGTTGTGAGCTTGCCTTGATTCAAAATAAGTGTAAGGTATATCCATGCAGTCACTCCGCTTCTAACAAACAACAGGTTTGTTTCTTAACGGACTCAACAAGCAAGTTATATCCCCACACAACACCCATCCCCACCCACTCATCTCACACTCCCAACAAACGTCTAGTTCAAAAGAGTTGCAGTCAGAGCCGGATTTACCATTATGCTTCGTAGGCTGAACCCTAGGGCCTCGAATTCTAGCGGGCCTCCGGCCAAGCGGTGTATAATATTTTTGACACTGTCATAGGCCTTTCTTACATATGCTGTCACAACGCACTGTAGTCCCTAAACTACCCTCAGTAATTTTCCTTGCCCTCCATTTCAGAATAATAGTTTTAAGCCAATAACTCGACACTAGCACTGGCAATAAATAAATAAATAAATAAACGCAGCTTTCCAGTCCCTTATCTCATTGGCCACGCTCGGCTGCAAATCGGTGTCAATCTCATGGACTCTTGTCGTGGGGGTCGGGGATTGGGCGGGACTTCACAAGTAGAATAGCCTAGGGCCTCTCTTCATCTAAATCCGGCACTGGTTGCAGCCTTCATGTCTCTTGAGATGTGGCTCGATCACAGAGCCACACACAGGCCGTCTGTGCTGTAACTATTATGTAGTCTAGGGTCCTTCCGCTGCTGGTCGGGGGGGAGGGGGTGTGGGGAGGGGGGTGTGGTGGAGATGCCCCTCAAAAATAAGGGAAGAGATTCCACGCCAGTGGGCCACAGGAGCGGCAAGGGTGGGGGAGAAATTTGTGAAATTTGGGTAAAGTGTGAAAACAGTATTGAATGTTTGTATAGCCTCCGAGAATGTCGGATGAATGTTTTGCACGGTTCCTGTATTGTATAATACTACTTGAAATTAAAAAAGTTACCTCCGCTTATTGGTGCTCCTTGGGCAAGTGAAGGCTGAACCAGAGAGTTGTTCTGCATACAGCCCATATGGACACACCTGCGGATTATTCTGAAGCACAATAAGACAGAAATGTTATTATTTTATCATTAACTCGATTCATTTATTTTCATATTTATTGCTTGAAAATCATCAGTGCTCTTAAAGACATCCAACAACTAAATACAGTTGCACTATCCTCCTTGTCCATCTCCTTGGAGAATACAAGGTACCATCCCTGGTGAACCATGAGGAACTGGTTCATGCAGAAATAACTAGTTGCAATGGGTAACGCTCAAAGTACAGCCCAGCATGTTCTGATTTTATTTGAATACAATTTAGATTTAGTACGGTTTATTTCCTTTTCATCGATATAGTGAACTGGCTGTGTTTTCAAATGGGACCTTAAATTGAGGATTCTCTCCTAGCAGGCAAAGCAGACCACTTCCAAAAGACGTGGTCTGCATTTATGGAACTATTACAAGCATAAGGTGCAATAGTAATTTAAAATATAATTGATACCAGGATCAAATAATTGATACCAGGATAAAATACATTTAAAAAAAAAAAAAAAAACACGGTTGGTATATCCTTTTTTGCGGGTTTTGTGTTACAATAGAGCGATTGTTTTTCCTTTTTTTTTTCTTTTCTTTCTGGGTCTTATTTCCTTTCTTTACTTCCTTCTCTAACTTCTTCCCTAAGGGGCTTTCTTTTCCCAACACTTTCCTGCACCTTCACGATTCTTGCTCACTTTCCTTACTTCTTTTATTTCTATCTTTTTTAAAGCTCAAAAAACGAAGTGGTACAACAAATGTAATAAGATATATCTGATGTGTATTATTGTCATTTACTGTACTTCTAATAAAAATATTTTTTTTTTTAATAAAAAATTGAGGATTCTCTGCTTTCCCAGGTAGGTTACAATGTCACAAGGATTATTCTGACTATACTCACCAAGCCTGTGATCAATAGATTTTTCGATGTAAAAGGTACCGAGGGATGTGAAGTTGATGCATTGAGATGAAGGGGCTCAGTGATCTTATAGGAAGTCACAGCAGGCATATGGGTTTGGAGGACTTACTAATTATGTTGATAGACACAAAAAGCTGGAGTAAGTAACTCAGCGGGTCAGACAGCATCTCTGGTGAAAAGGACCAGGTGACATTTGGGGTCGAGACTCTTCTTCAGACAGTCAGGGGAAAGGGAAATGAGAAATATAGATGATGATGTAGAGAGATATGGAACAAATGAATGAAAGATATGCAAAAAAGCAACAATGATATAGGCCATTGTTAGCTGTGAGCTAGGTGAAAACGAGTTACAGACAATGAAACTCAATAAGATGACTTTGTCTTGTTGAGCCTCATTCGTTAAGGTCAACGAGTACAATGACTTGGGTGGAGGAGGGATGGAGAGAGAGGGGATGTGAGGGTTACGGGAAGTTAGAGAAATCAAGATTGTATTGTAACCTGCCCAAGCAAAATACGAGGGGTCGTTCCTCCAATTTGTGTCTGGCCTCATAGATAAGTTCTTATCTTGTGGTGTTACACTGTAGAGATGGCTTCTACCTCTGACGTACAGCGTTAGGATTAGTGCTTCACAGGAGATTAAAATGCGCATCGTGCATTCATTTCTAACCAGATCAAGCCTAGACGGGTCTTGATTTATAAACTGGCCGTGCAAATTCAGGAGGTGGCTGCTGGAGTCCATTAGTTGTGTTTAACACAGTCACAAAATATAGAGAGGTTGTACAGTACCTGACCCTCTGGCAGGGACCCGGGGCAGCGTGGATCCTCTGAAGAAAATTCATTGCCAAATCCTGACATATACTGGAGGATACAAGGACAGGAAATGAAGGGGCTGAAATCACATTTATGCCCGACAACCAAATAGTTACAAAATACTATTATTTTACATATTCTCAAAAGAATGGGACTTTACTGGATTTTATCTTGCAGTAAACGTTATTCCCTTTATCCTATAGTTTAAAAGAGTTGCAGTCAAGCACCAAGGCTAATTCCTTGTTTGTATACATACTTGGCTAATAAAATGTATTCAATTCAATTCAATTGAAAGACACAAAGTTCTGGAGTAACTTTCAGGTTGGGTCCCTGAGTTCTTTCTTTATAAGCCAGCATCTGTGGTTCCTTGTGTCTTCCTTGATAGACTGTTTAGTTCTGAACTGTGTTGTAAAACACCTCCCATGAGCCAAATTTCTTTTCTGAAAGGATTTAGTTTTTTACAAATCATGACGATTTCCAATATTCCAATTAAAATATTAATAAGTCTGAAGAAGGGCCCCGACCCGAAACGTCACCTATCCATGTACTCCAGAGATGCTGCCTGACCCGCTGAGTTACTCCAGCACATTGAGTCTTTTTTTTTTTTTAAACAGCATCTGCAGTTACTCTTGTCTCCAATAAATTTGGCTGAATTGCTCCTGGTGGCAAATATTCCTGCGGAAATTAAAACTCGATCATCACAGAAATTTTGTACAATCAAAACAGACTTGCAACATTGTGAAATTCGACTTAATATACTACAATAAAGGGCATATTGAGGAGGATCAGGCTGATCTCCCAGTTACTATGACCGGTCTGCCAAGGAGGCAGATACGTTCTGTCTCCCATTCATTGGCTGTTGCCCAAGCAACACACACGTTTCGAAATGCATATTTGTGATCAAAGTCTGAAAGTTTGTGCACATTGCCTTCAACAGAGTTTTCACCAGAAATACACCGTTAAGTTTGATATTTAAAAAAATCAACCATTAACTATTGAACGCATTACCAATTCCCTGACATTAGTAACAATGTGTGAAAACAAAAACACTAACATTTCAAGGATTATCATAAAACATTGATCATGTGTAATTATAGATACCCTAATTAATACATTCAAGATGCAGCATGTTTTGAATAGTTAGTTTACCCCAAAGTAACTCAAAGATCTTATCATTAAATATCAGTGGACTATATTAATACTACTGTATTAAAATAATAATAATGCAAAAGATAGATGACTTGTGATAAATTAAACTTACTTAGGTCTATCATAGATAAATGCATTATTCTTACCTTGAGCGGTTCCATTTTTGTCCAGTTGATTTGTGTTTCAGTAATCTGGAGAAGTCCAAATTTCAACCGAGCAGTGGCTCTGAACGAATGAACCTTCCTGCTGTCGGTAAGTTGACTTTATACTTGCCGGGTTTGCAATAGGCATGCTCCAAAACTCTTGCAACAGGTAAAATAAATAAGGTGCAAGAGTAAACAGAATGAGAAGGTTGAAACGCAAGATAACTGGAGGCATGAAATGCATCACGTAACTAATAAATAAAAATTAAATGTGGGAAAAACATGACCAGACTGGAAATAGAATAGAGAAACATTTAGAAACTGACACAGGGGTGCTGGAGTAACTCAGCAGGTCAGGCAGCATCTCTGAAGAACATGGATAGTTAGTTAGTATATTCCACGCGGATATACGGAGTACTGTATACCTGGAATCTCAGCTGACAGTGCCTCATTGTACGCGGAATACTCAAAACTGTACGAGGAAGATCCCTTCTCAGAGGAAACTATGAAAACGGGAGACGCTCGTGGTAGCAATATCAGAGGAACGAAGGAAATCCTGGAATGAACTAAAATTCTTAAGGGGTTGGACAGGCTAGATGCAGGAAGATTGTTCCCAATGTTGGGGAAGTCCAGGACAAGGGGTCACAGCTTAAGGATAAGGGGGAAATCCTTTAAAACCGAGATGAGAAGAACTTTTTTTCACACAGAGAGTGGTGAATCTCTGGAACTCTCTGCCACAGAGGGTAGTTGAGGCCAGTTAATTGGCTATATTTAAGAGGGAGTTAGATGTGGCCCTTGTGGCTAAGGGGATCAGAGGGTATGGAGAGAAGGCAGGTACGGGATACTGAGTTGGATGATCAGCCATGATCATATTGAATGGCGGTGCAGGCTCGAAGGGCCGAATGGCCTACTCCTGCACCTAATTTCTATGTTTGTAATTGAGAGTGTTGATATGACACACAACAGGAAGGGAGCTTGGGCAACCCATCAAGAAGCTGAACACCAACCCCCAGAAGGCAACGCTGCACTTTAATGTTACAACAGATCAGGTTGCTCACCAGCTGCTTCTGAACGGCAAACCACCACACGAGAATCCCCACTAAAGGAGCCTCTGGCATCAGGGTGATAGAGAGTCGACCTGGTACTTTAACAGCAAGGAACTCCAGACACCAATCCATTCTCTCAAGAACGCCAAGGCAGCGCCATGATGACATTCGCACAGAACAGATCAAACATTTTGGGCAGATTACACGAGAGTGGCTCCTCTTGCTGTTCAACAATTGTGTAACCCTCTCCCAGCTACCTAATGTATGGCGGAAAGTTCGTGTGATCGCTATCCTTAAGCCAAGGAAAGACCCTAAAGAGCAAAAAAGCTTCTCCCTACTATGCCATCTCTTCTAGCTCTTTGAGCGCCTCATCTTGAGCAGGCTAGGCCCTATCACAGAACAACACCTTATACCAGAGCAAGCTTGCTTCCAGCCTGGGAGATCGTGCACCAGCCAAGTGCTCAAACTTACTCAGCACATTGAGGACGGCTTTGAGAGGAATGAACCAACTGACATCGTCTTTGTTGATCTGACAGCTGCCTACGACACTATGAACCATGGGTTGCTTCTCAACAAGCTCCCTGGCATGACAGAGGATTTGACCAAACTGATTCAACAGCTACTGGAAAACAGACGCTTCCATGTTGAGCTAAATGATAAACGCAGCAGATGGAGGAAACAAGAGAATGGCCAACCTCAGGGCAGCGTCCTTGCTCCAGTGCTGTTCAATGTGTACACTGTGTCCTTATATCTCCGCTTGGTTCGCAATAACCACCTGATCTCCCGGTTGCCCAGCACTTCAACTCCCCCTCCCATTCTGAATCTTCATGTAGATTAAATTCACCCATGATTACTGCTGTACCATTGCTACATGCATCCATAATTTCCTGTTTGATGCAATTCCCAACATCGCCACTACTGTTTGGTGGTCTGTATTGAACTCTAACAAGCGTTTTCTGCCCTTGGCTATTTTGCAGTTCTACCCATACAGATTTTACTTCGGAGTCACGTGAGTGACTTCGTGAAGAACCCCGCTTCCACGCATGCGTGTCATATCGCTACACGCATTGCAACGAGTCACACAGGGGGAACGGCGTTCCCCAAGCGGGAGAATTTGAAAGTCGGGAACAGCAGGTAAGAGACTCTGCGTTTCCCTTTTTTACTACTTACTTTTAGGTGGCTGCGGAAAGCTGGCGGGGAGACCCGTGGAGGGCGAGCAGCCGGCAGCAGCAACAGCACGAGTTTCCCTGGAGGGGAACAACCTGTGCCCGACTTTGCTCCCGCACCGGCAAAATTCACCTCTCAGCCGGGCGGGAAGCAAAGTAAAGAGGTCCGTTTGCCAGTCTCAAGCGAGACTGGCTTGGGACCAGTCGCTAGCAGCCAGCGCAGAGGCTGCGGGACAGACAGCACGGACCAGCGGTACCGGGGCTCGAAACACTCAGCGAGTGCAGCGGCACTGATGGAGTCGGAACGGGACGTTGGGGACGAAAACCTTCTCCAAAAGGTAGGCACCGGGATAGGAACAGCCGGGTTTTACCGGCTGCGGAACTGCCGCGAAGGACCAGGCCCGTGGATACCGGGGTCGGTCCGAGCGGCTCGAACCCGCAACGGAGGGAACGACGGTCACCAGCGGGAGAAGGAAAGTCGGGAACAGCAGGTAAGAGACCCTGCGTTTCCTTCCACTTACCTTCTAGGTGCAGACATGGACCGGGTCCATGTAAGCTGCAGAAGGCCGGCGGGAGAACCGCGGAGGAGTGGCAGCAGCAGCAGCAGCGGCAGTCGGCAGCGGCAGCGGCAGCAGCAGCA
This sequence comes from Leucoraja erinaceus, assembly GCF_028641065.1. Taxonomy (NCBI): domain Eukaryota; kingdom Metazoa; phylum Chordata; class Chondrichthyes; order Rajiformes; family Rajidae; genus Leucoraja; species Leucoraja erinaceus. The sequence continues at coordinate 26,286 of NW_026576904.1, forward strand.
GCAGCAGCAGTGGCAGCCGGCAGCTGCAGGAGTACTGACAGCTGCACGAGCACTGGCAGCGGCAGCGGCAGCAGCAGTGGCAGCCGGCAGCTGCAGGAGCACTGACAGCTGCAGGGGCACTGGCAGCGGCAGGAGCAGCATGGGCACATCGATTCCCGGAGGAGGAAAACACCTGTGCCCAACTTCGCTCCAGCATGGTGAGAAAACTCATTTCTCAGCAGCAAAGGACTTTGCAGTTGACTGGCTACACTCTACTACAAGGGACCAGTATGTGAGTACCAGGGTCGGTCCCAGCGGGGTTTTTTAGTTACAATGATCGCTTCTAGGCTTTTTGGCTAAGATTAAGTGTAGTATCTGTTCTTATCAGTTTAATATCTGATACGTCCCTTATCTAGGGACCATATATTAATAAAATCTATAGTAGCTGTTATCATCAGTTTTAATGTCTTATATGTCCCTTAGCTAAGGACCATATAAGCAGGAGTGCCCAGAATTGAGGGCATTACAGTGGGGTTGACCGGCTGCAACGACCGGAAGGGACCAGTACCGTCAGTACGGGGGTGGGTCCCAGGGGTCTAAGATAAAGGAGCAGCCAGGAGCGCTGAGAGCGTTGGTGCCGGGTTTAATGGAATAGATGGAAGCAACTGTGCCAGTTATCCTCCACACCGGCCATATCCACTCCACGGAAGGAAGGACAATACTGGAGAAGGAGGACCGTGGAACAGCGGGCAGCCAGCAGCAGCCAGCGGCACTTGGATCATCCGTAGTGGGATCAGCTGTGCCCGATGTCGGCCCCGCACGGGTCAGATCCATGCGGCCGAGCGGTAAGGCTAGACAAGGTAGTGGACTCAGAGGGTCCGACTTTGCATAAACCGCCAGCAACCAGCGCCCGAGAGGGCTAGAGCGGGAAGAAGCGGTGTATGGAGCCTTGCTCCAACGTGATAAACCCACAGCAGTACCTTTTTGAGGGCTGCACAGTGCTTCTACCCCATCAGAGGGGAGCACTGTGGGTCAGTTCTGCCATCTTTAAGAGCCCTATCTAGCTCTCTTGAAAGCATCCAGAGAACCAGCCTCCACCGCCCTCTTGAGGCAGAGAATTCCAGACTCACAACTCCGTGTGAAAGAGTGTATCCTCATCTCCGGTCTAAATGGCTTACCTCTTATTCTGAAACTGTGGCCCCTGGTTCTGGACTCTTCTAGCTTTAGTTTAGATTTGAGTTCAGAGATAAAGCATGGAAACAGGCCCTTTGGCCAAACAAATCCACACCGACCAGTGATCACCCATACATTAGCTCTATCCTACACACTAGGGACAATTTACAGAGGCCAATTAACCTACAAACCTACATGTCTTTGGAATGTGGGAGGAAACCAGAGCGCCTGGAGAAAAACCACTGGGTCCCAGGGAGAAGTACAAACTCCATACAGTTAGTTAGGATCGAACCCGTGTCTCTGGCACTGCAACTTTAGAGATACAGCGCGGAAACATGCGGAATCCAAGCTGATCAGCAACACTAGCCTACACACTAGGGACAATATTACAACTTACCAAAGCCAATTAGCCTACAAACCTGTACGTGTGGGAGGAAACCGAAGCACCCGGAAAAAATCCACGCAGGTCACAGGGAGAACATAGTACAAACTCCGTACAGGCAGCATCCGTAGTCAGGATCAAACCCAGGTCTCTGGCGTTGTGAGGCAGCAACTCTACCGACCCACCACCCTCATTCAATCAGATTGTGTATTAGGGCAAGCGTGCCTTGGGAGTTTATTCATCATGGGCGAAACTGCCAACCGGGTGAAGCAAAGAGCAAGTACCTTCTTCAGAGCAAAGGACGCCGTCTGGCCACCTCGCACCTCACGGACCGGCATCCGTTTTCTGTGGATGGACTTCACTGCGATGGGGATGAAGTTCACCAGTGGGTCGGGTCCTAGCCGCAAAATGTCATCCAATCGAATCAGACCTCGTAGTGTTGTTCCAGATACCACTGTTCCAACACCCTGGAAACACAATCAAACGGGAGCATTGCGGGGATTACAATTTAATGCCAAGCAGCGGCTAAACCTGGTCAACGAACATACACTCTCCCTACAAAGACCAGCAATATCTGTGCATACTTTCATGAGTCCAGCTAGAGTTAGAATTCACTTGACAATATTTAGCCAAGAGACAAATTAAGGTGTGTATAACTGTTGCAAAGTCAAGAGTGTTCCCCGTGTAATACAGGATTCAATGGTTTCAGCTAAGCAGCCATTTTACAGAGCCTAGTTCAGGAGTACATTGTACAGAAAAACAAGGCACGACTCACTGCGGTTCACTTTTATCCTTCTGCAGCCATAATTTTGGCTGGCTGGGCTTGCATAATGTCCAGAGTGTCAAGAACCATAACACTATTCCATCGCAAGCAGTGGATCATTTTAACTTTAACTTCCCACAATCTTTGATGAAGTATGTTCCTTTGGGGGGGTCACCCATCCCAAAATATTTCCTTTCGGTAATTCCTCCCCTTAATTATTGACCAATTCAACAACTTGTGACACGAGGGGAGATATTTTTACTGAGCTGAAAGTGATGCGACACAATTTGATCATGGAGGACTGGTAAGGAATTTTACACGATTGCTTGTATCATTCCCCCTCCCCTCCCCCCTCCCCCCCATCCTCTACCCAACAGTAAAGGGTCTCACAGGGACAGAGTAGGTGTCATCAATTTGAAACTCTGCTGGTTCGTCCTCTTTGAAGCTAGTCCGTGGCGACAACAGATTCAGGAACATCTTCAGGAGCTCCAGGTTCTCTCCAGTCACATTGGAGATCTGGAAAATCGGGCACATCCTTGAGGGGGGGGGGTGGGGGGGTGGGTAGAGAAAGATCAGGCTCAGTTACAGGCGATTCAATGCATTCAACAATAGTTTATTGTCACATGTATCTAGCTGCAGAGAAATGCTTTGTTTTTGCATACAACACGGTAAACCATGCAGCAGACCTCACCCAGGCAGTACACAAGTTCACCAGTAATTCCTAGCCACCTCCCCCTCTCTCCAGGATCCCCCTTCGTTCTTGGGGGCCTTCCTCGCTCTCCGACAGCCTCAAAGACTAAAACAAGAGGCAGGCATACGAATCAAGACTGAGAGCTGGGCGAGGAAGTTACTCGTGAAGCTTTGTCAGCAATAATATCTCTGACCACCATTACGAATCAATGAATGAATACTTTATTGTCCCATGTGACAAGTCACAGTGAAATTCTTAATCGATCATGTTTTATTATTAATGTTTAATATTTTATGTGTCATTCCTAACTGTCACTGTACGTCATGTTGTCACTTGCGGGCAGAGCACCAAGGCAAATTCCTCGTATGTGATTACTTGGCCAATAAACTTATTCATTCTGTGTTTTGCATACACAAGGTATGCAAAGCCTTGCCACATAAAGGGCGCTGACAAAGGTACAAAGTATCCCGCGCCAGTTACGCACTTCTTGTCGTCAAGGGGATGATCAGCCATGATCACATTGAATGGCAGTGCTGGTTCGAAGGGCCAAATGGCCTACTCTTGCACCTATTGTCTATTGTAACATGGCATTAGCCTTGCACACTTCTCTTGTGAGCTCAAACTCTTTAAAACCCTAAAGCTTCTTGTAGTACACTTGGAGAAGCTCTCCTCATTTAAGCAGAAGTACTCCCTGGCAGAGTGAATGTAGATTAAACATCAGGATCACATGAATTAGTGAAAAGAGAACATTACCCAAGAAAAAGGGAGGTATGGTTACACAAAAAAGCTGGAGAAACTCAGCGGGTGCAGCAGCATCTATGGAGTGAAGGAAATAGGCAACGTTTCGGGCCGAAACCCTTCTTCAACTAAAAAAAGGGAGGTATGATTGATTGAGACTGCTCATAGAAACATAGAAAATAGGTGCAGGAGTAGGCCATTCAGCCCTTCGAGCCTGCACCGCCATTCAATATGATCATGGCTGATCATCCAACTCAGTATCCTGTACCTGCCTTCTCTCCATACCCCCCCCCCCCCCCAATACATTTAGCCACGGGCCACATCTAACTCCCTCTTAAATATAGCCAATGAACTGTGGCCTCAACTACCTTCTGTGGCAGAGAGTTCCAGAGATTCACCACGCACTGTGTGAAAAAAGTTCTCCTCGTCTCGGTTTTAAAGGATTTCCCCCTTATCCTTAAGCTGTGACCCCTTGTCCTGGACTTCCACAACATCGGGAACAATCTTTCTGCATCTAGCCTGTCCAACCCCCTAAGAATTTTGTAAGTTTCTATAAGATCCCACCCTCAATCTTCTAAATTCTAGCGAGTACAAGCCGAGTCTATCCAGTCTTTCTTCATATGAAAGTCCTGCCATCCCAGGAATAAGTCCGAGACATTGACAGGTCAAACAACCCCCTTGTGGTGCATCAATTGGAGAACCCCAACCTCGTAGGCAACAGGGCAAGGCTCGAGCTGGTCAACAATGGTCAGTTGACCGAGCAACTCGCTTATGTTTAGAGATACAGTGCGGAAACAAGCCTTTGGGCCACGTTGGCCGTGCCGTACAGCGACCACCCGCACACTGGCATTATCCTGCACACACTGGGGACAATTTACAATTACACTAAGCCAATTAACCTACAAACCTCTAGGTCTTGTGTGGGAGGAAATCGAAGCAGCCGGAGAAAACCCACACAGGCCACGAGGAGAACATACGAACCCCGTACAGACATTATAGTCAGGATCGAACACGCGGTCTCTGGCACTGTGAGGTAGCAATCACTGAGCCACCATATCCATGGGCCATGGGTCATTGGGTCATTGGACCATATGCCGGCAAGAGTTACTGCGCCGAAGAAATTAAAAGGGTGGGCAACTTGTTAAATCATGCATCTATACACTGCAAATGGCTCGATTGCAACCATGTATTGCCTTTCTGCTGGCTGGTTAGCATACAACAACATTTTGTTTCACTGTACCTCGGTACACAGGTGAATAAACTAAACTGAACTGAACTAAGTGAAAGGCACACAAGTTAAACCAGAGCAGTTACCTCTCGGAGCTGAAGTTTGATGCCGTTACTATCACGTCGTCCTTATTCTGAACCAGGACAGGGATCTTCCTGCAGCCTGGAGACTTCAGCAGCCGCTGCAGCAACTTCAGTGTTTCTAGTCGATAATAAAGAGGGACAGAACACAACCTTTCAGTTTTTTTACATTCAAATTGTGGAGGAAGGAACTGCAGATGAGAGATAGATCTCTTGTTTCCCCATCCCCCCCCCCAATCAGAGTCTGAAGAAGGGTATAGACCTGAAACGTCACCTATTGCTTTTCTCCAGAGATGCAGTCTGACCTGCCGAGTTACACCAACTTTTTATGTCTACCTTCCGGTTTCATACTAATAAACTACACGGAACAGTGCATGTGTATGTGGCGCTCCTTACCAACAAATTCCTGAAGTTCATCGAAGCTTTGGACAAATGGACATTTGGTTCTGCAAGATTTGCGGTGCAAAGATAAATATCGGAGTTACTCCAGCTTTGTGTGTCTATCTGCAGATGCTGGTTTATACTGAAGGTAGACACAAAGTGTTGGAGTACCTCAGTGGGTCAGGCGGCATCTCTGGAGAGAAAGGATAGGTGACGTTTCAGATCGGAACCCTTCTTCACGAGCAGTACACAGGCAGCATACTGTGTTACCACAGGAATTAAACCCATCAGCAATGTCCAGGCAGTACACAGTGTTCCAACAGTTGGCACAGGACACATTATCCCCAACATTGATGGAGGAAGCTCTGGAAATAAGGTAGATGTGTCGTTTGCAATGTGTTTAACCCAAGAGCTCATGGAATGGGAAATGGAGGCTGTTTGTAGTAGAAACAAAGATGATCCCTGATTTACGATGCTCCGACTTGCGACATCTCGACTTTACGAGGGTGCAAACGCTAGACAACAACAGCGAGACGCAGCTCACTTCCAGCCACGTGATCAAATTGTATTAAGTGCATTTCCAACTTAGGATATTTTCGATTTACGATGGGTTTTATCGGAACGTAACCCCATCGTAGCTCGAGGAGCAGCTGTAGTTCTATATACATTTTCACACCAAAGCCGAGTCACACCTGTCAGGTGTTAAGGTGCAGCCGAAATATTTACGATTAAACAATGTCACTTCTGCATCTGCTTCAGAACATGGATATGTCTAGTAAACATGACCAACCTTTTCCAAATACAAGGCAAAAAAGTGGTCAGACAGCAACTCTGTCTGTAATAAACAGCTTCATACAACCTCAGTCGGGTTTACAGGCAATTCCCAAAGAATGGCAAGATAAATCATCTGCCCGGGTCACTGGCTCAGAGGTAGAGTTGCTGCCTCACTGTGCCAGTGACCCGGGTTTGATCCTGACGTACGGAATTAGTACGTTCTCCCTGTGAACCTGCATGGGTTTATGCCGGGATCTACGGTTTTCTCCCACACTCCAAAGACGTACAAAATTTGTAGGCTAAATGGCTTGGAGAATTTATAAATTGTCCGTAGTGTGTGTTAGTGTTAGAGTGCAGGGGATCACAGGTCGGTGTTGACTCGGTGGGACAAAGGGCCTGTTTCTGTGCCGTGTCTCCAAACTGAACTAAAAGTTAACATCAATATTATTTCAAAGTCCCCCCCCCCCCATTTAGGTTGGCACAAGGAATACCAGCAAACCGTGCCTAGAGAGGTGAAGGCCGGCATGTTGTGGCCATATTCCAACAGCAGGCCTGGCCCGCCCGCCACGGAGCCGGGAACCTGCCCGGAAAGGAGGAAGACGGTGACAGGCGTTGGACAAAGGGCCCAGTAAGAAGAACCGGTGGGGAGGGGGGGAGAGGAGGTCTTACCTTTTGTGCCTTCAAGGGCAACTGCGGAGGCGTTCCCCAGGGAACAAGGGCTGAAGAGGGCCAAGCAAGGAGGACAAGAGTTTGCGGGACTGTAGCTGGGACTGTAATATGGTGCCACAATGTAATCTACTGCATATAGGCTCAGAGGGCTGTTCTGCACCAGAGGGGCGGGGTGGGAGGGGAGTTGTGCTTATGTGTGGTGATAATCTCGAGGAGCAGAATGCAAAAGTACTTCACTATACCTTGGTACACGTGATAATAAAGAAACCATTGAGCTGTTGAGCAAGAGGTGGTTAAAGTGGTGCTCATGGTGTCTCTACCACAGCAAGGACAACCCTCGCTGGTTTACATAAAATAGAGACCCAGAATGTTCCCACTTACCCTGCAAGATGTTGGATGGGCACATGTCGATCTTGGTCACCACAACAAAGACAGGAACGTTGAGGGCCAGTGCCAGCCCCAGATGCTCTTTCGTCATCCCCACTATTCCGGCATTGCTGCCAACCTTTAATAAAATAATATTCAACATGAGAATGATTCCTCCCCCCTCGACTCCGTCCAAGGACCGCGGCAGTCCTTTCAGGCGAGGCGGAGGTTCACTTGCACCTCCTCCAACCTCATCTACTGTGTTCACTGTTCCAGGTGTGGACTCCTGTATATCAGTGAGACCAAGCGCAGGCTCGGCGATTGTTTTGCTGAACACCTCCGCTCAGTCCGCCTAAACCTACCCGATCTTTCAATCCTGCTCAGCACTTCAACTCCCCCTCCCATACTGACCTTTCTGCCCTGGGCCTCCTCCATTGTCAGAGTGAGGCCTAACTCAAATTGGAGAAACAGCATTTCATATTTCACTTGGGCAGCTCACAACTGGGGTGGAAGATTGCAACCTTCACGTGGTCCGCCCTGTTTCGACTAATGCAATCAACTCGACGTGCACAAACGGAAGATCAAATAGAACAAGTTGTCCAACAACTTTAGGCTGTGCACGCCACACGAAAGAAGAAGATGCTTACACCCCAGCGGTATGAACATTGAATTCTCTAACTTCAAGTAACACTTGCTTTCCCTCTCTCCATCCCCCTCCCCATCCTAGTTCTCCAACTAGTTACGCTGCCCCAATTAAATTTTACTGATTGTATGCTTCGTTGTCACCTTCACCTCAGCTAACAAGGATCTATACATTCTCCTTGATCTTCATCCCCTTTGATCTCCCCTTTTCAAACCTTGCCCTTCCATATCTCTGCCTCCCTCTCCCGATTACCAGTGCAAAGGGTCTCGACCCAAAACATCACCCATTCCTTCTATCCAGAGATGCTGCCTGCCCTGCTGAATTACTCCAGCATTTTGTGTATATCTTAGATACAACTCATGGTTGGCACCATATCATTGGAAGCTCCGTTCCTACCACTCAAGCCTCTGCACCTGCTCTCCACAGTTCTAGAGCTCGCGACTTGAGATATTATGTTTAATCTTTTCTGCTTCCAATGGCTATATTCTGCACAGTGGCTGGTTCAGTTGGCCAAGTTAACTCTGCCAAATTAAAGACTATCCATTTACCCTTCTTTGACATTGACTTCAAAGGCTACCACTCCTGATCCTCAGTCCACCCAGAGCAGTCGGCACTTAGTGAAGAGTAAGAGAGTTAGTTCTTTCTGAAAGTGGCCACTTTATTTTCCCCATTCTGCATTTTGTCAGAGAACATAGACATTGCTGGGAAGGCCAATGTTTATTGCGCTTTGCTAACTGCCCAAAGGGGCTTACTGAACTTTTAATGGACGGCTCAGCAGCAAGAACAGAGGGTTTGCTGTCATAGGTAGTCTAGTTAGGACGGTACAGTGGTGCAGCGGTAGAGTTGCTGCCTCACAGCGCCAGAGACTCGGGTTCAATCCTGTCTGTACGGAGTTTGTCCTGTGACCACGTCGGTTTTCTCCAGGTTTTCTCCAGTTTCCCCCCCAAAATTCAAAGACGTTCAGGTTTGTAGATTAATTAGCTTTGGTAAAAATTGTATAGTGCAGGGGTTGGCAACCTACGGCCTCCGGGCTGAATGCGGCCCGCAACCCGAAATCATCCGGGTGGATTTTTTCTCCCTGTAATCATCCAGCCCGCCGAGCAGCAGCCAGGCACCCCAAGCTCTGGCTGTACCACACGACCGTGCACCTTCTGTGAACACGTTTAAGAAAGAACTGCAGATGCTGGAAAAATCGACGGTAGACAAAAAAAATGCTGGAGAAATTCAGCAAGTGAGACATGCAAGGATTGCACGAGGCTGCCTCACCCACTGAGTTTCTCCAGCATTTTTGTCCACCTTCTGTGAACACGTGATTTGATGCCTGCCAACCAGGGCGGGATCCATGTGTACATGTGATAGATGTGGCCCACCATCCGCTCACAGACATGCGTCCCAGCCCCTATGCAGAACAAGGTTGCCCACCCCTGCCCTAGTGTGCAGGATAGTGCACGTGTGAGGGGATCGTTGGTCGGTGCAGACTCGGTGGGCCAAAGGGACCGTTTCTGCGCTGTATCCCAAAGCTAAACAAATTTAAATCTCCAGCTGTCATCGTGGGAATTGAACTCTTATCTGCCCATTAATCCAAGCATTTGGGTACTGGTCACAGCTTTCATTCCTACAAATTTGACCAGGGCTCGACACTAAACAATCACATCTAGATCTCAAAGTAGACATCGATGCCCCACAAATCATGCACTCTGTCAAGTTACACTCCAAGAATCTATTACATTTGGCAAAGAGAGGGGTTGCTATTGTGTTGTAACTGAATTTTGCTCATTAGGGACTACACATTTTATGTACTCAACTGCCACTTGTTTTAAGCGAGAGTCGGTACAGCGACGTGTCACAGACTCTATGGCTTATTTTCTTTGTGCACTTTTCAGTGGTTCGAACAGTACTAGTCTCAACATTAGAAACTAGAGTCAAAGCCATGTTAAAGCTCATGTTGCCTCCGAGACTCCCCGATAATAAGTGACCTCCATGTTTACCTCAGGCATGTTTACATCACAGTTCCCTGTGCATGTCTGCTTGCAGAAATCCTACCTCAGTATAATCGATTGCCAAAAACCTATTTACTAGCAACAGGATACAAATCAGATTTTTTTTTTTTTTTTTTAAATAGCTATAAAGGGAGGCCATTAGTCCACACCTTTAGACAAACAGTGTGGAAACCGGTCTTTTGGCTCACTGAGCCCGCGCTGACCAGCGATCATCCCGTACACATTCGCACTATCCAACACAATGGGGACAATTTACAGAAGCCAATTAACCCTGTACATCTTTGGAGTGTTGGAGAAAACCGAAGATCTCGGTCAACAACCACAGGGTGAACATACAAACTCCGTACAGACAGCACCCATGGTCAGGATTGAACCCGGGTCTCCGGCGCTGAAAGGCAGCAACTCCACCGCTGCGCTAACGTGACACCCTTTTTACATTTTGTGTAAATATGAAGTCTTGTAATTATCAGGGAGTTCCCACAACAAAACTACAAGCTTTTATTTACTAAATGTTTTGTAGCATGGAATGTGATACTGCCGTCGGGGAAAAACTAACTGCTTAATTTTGTACATCTCTATCAAAGATATAGAAATAGATATAGCATACGTTTTAGTTTAGAGATACAGGGCGGAAACAGGCCCTTCGGCCCATCAAGTCCCTTTCGATCAGCGATCCCCAGACACTAACACTATCCTAGGGACAATTTACAATTTTTACCAAGCCAATTATCCTACAAACCTGTTAATTGGCATCTGCAAAATTGCCCCCAAATGAGAAAGTGGGATAACAATGACCCTCCCTTGGGTAGATGTGGAAAAGACTTAATATGGCCAAGTTGCCCAGGAGGGAAATTGGTCTGCCAATAGTCATAAAACACAAGAAAATAAATGAAACGTGAAATTAAAGTGACGAGTAGAAGGGATTGGGGATGTGCAAAGATTCATGAGGGGGTCAGTCAATATTGCCATAAGGGTCAGTCAATATTACCAGAATTAGGCCATTTGGTCCATCGAGTCTACTCTGCCATTCAAACATGGCTGATCTATCTTTCTCTCTCAACCACATACTCCTGCCTTCTACCCATAACCCTTGACACCCATACTAATCATGAATCGATCAATCTCCACCTTAACAATACACAATGACTTGGCCTCCACAGCTGTCTGTGGCAATGAGTTCCACAGATTCACCACACTCGGGCTAAAGAAATTCCTCCTCATCTCCTTTCTAAAGGTACGCCCTTTTATTCTGAAGCTGCGCTCTCTGGTCCTAGACTCCCACTAGTAGAAACATGCTCTCCACATTCATTCTATCCAGGCCTTTCTATCCAGGCGAAAACTAAGGTCCAAGTTCAGGAACAGCTTCTTCCCTACAGCCATCGGGCTATTAAACACAACAACAAATAAGCTCTGAACTGCAACAAACTATCACTATGATTGCACTATATTCGCTATTTATTGACTATGTGTGCATGTGCATACACACACTGAATTTTTTCTTCTTCTCCCATTATGTATTATGTTGTGCTGCAGCAAGTAAGAATTTCATTGTCCTATCTGGGACATATGACAAAAAACACTCTTGACTCTTGATATGTGTGAAGAAGGGTCTCAAGCTGAAATGTAACCAATTCCTTCCCTCCAGAAATGCTGTCTATCCTGCTGAGACAATAGACAATAAGTGCAGGAGTAGGCCATTCGGCCCTTTGAGCCAGCACTGCCATTCAATGTGATCAAGGCTGTTCAACCCCAATCAGTACCCTGTTCCTGCCTTCTCCCCATATCACATGACTCTGCTAGCTTTAAGAGCCCTATCTAGCTCTCTCTTGAAAGTATTCAGAGAACAATCTCCATCGTCCTCTGAGGCAGAGAATTCCACAGACTCACAACTCTCTGAGAAAAGGTGTATCCTTGTCTCCGTTCTAAATGGCTTACTCCTTATTCTTAAACTGTGGCCACTGGTTCTGGACTCCCCCAATATCGGGAATATGTTTACTGCCTCTAGCGTGTCCGAACCTTTAATAATCTTATATGTTTCAATAAGATCCACTCTCATCCTTCTAAACTATAGAGTATACAATCCCAGCCACTCCATTCTCTCAGCATATGACAATCCCGCCATCCCGGGAATTAACCTTGTAAATCTATGCTGCAGTCCCTCAGCAGCAAGAATTTCCTTCCTCAAATTAGGGGACCATAGTATCCTCACAGTTCACACTTCCACCCAGCATTGTGTCATAGATTTACAAGGTTAATTCTCGGGATGGCAGGACTGTCATTTGCTGAGTGAATGGAGCGGCTGGGCTTGTATACTCTGGACTTTAGAAGGATGAGAGGGTATTATATTGAAGCGTATAAGATTATTAAAGTTTGGACACGCTGGAGGCAGGAAAAATGTTCCCAATGTTGGGGAAGTCCATAATCAGGGGCCACATTTTAAGAATAAGGGGTAAAGCATTTAGAACACAGACGAGGAAACACTTTTTCTCACAGAGAGTTGTGAGTCTGTGGAATTCTCTGCCTCGGAGGACGATGGAGCATCACCTATGTGGGATCTCTCTCTCTCTCGCTCTCTCTCACACACATATATACATTTGCATATGTACACAAACATGAAATTAGCCAACAAACAATAATAGTGCAAAAAAAACGAAACTGCTGCTCTGAAGACGATGTAGTTCAGATCTTATTTGGAGGTTGTATTGTTTAATAGCCTGATTGCTGCAGAGAAGCAGAAAATGTTGGAGCTACTCACTTTCATTTGTGGCGAGAGGAACATAGTTCACATCTCAGGTCAACAACATTTCATGAGAACTGGGAAAAAGTGAGAAATATAAGCTTGTTTTATAGTTTCCAGTTCTGATGAAATGTAATTGAAAACAAAAATAAGTCTCTTGGTTAGAAACCCTGGTTGGAAACAAATAAATTGCAGGATCATTAAATGCTGTTCAGTTCTATCTCTACAATGGAGGGCACAATTAAAGCCCTGTCCCACGGTACAAGTTCATTCCACGAGTTCTCCTGAGTTTGCCTGATTCGAACTCAGAGATTTACGATACTGGCCAATCGTCGGTACTCGGGACTCTCGTGGACATTTTTCATCATGTTGAAAAATCTTCACGAGTCTTCCCATGCATTACATGCCGTTAGCGAGTCTTCCTGAGTACCTGCCATCAGCGCTAAGATACGTCCCCGAGCTCCGACGTACCCGCTACGTTCATTCTCCGTGCTTACCATGAGTTTGATTTTTTTTAACTCGGGAGAGCTCTTGGAATGAACTCGCACTGTGGGACAGGGCTTTTAGGTTTCTATATGTGTGGAAGGTAGGAATTGAAAGAAATCGATGTTAGGATTAATGACATAGTGCTTGGAGATTATGGTGATAGAAGCAGGAAATCTCTGAAGTTTGGTGATCTACTTCCAGTGCACTAAAGGAATTTGATGTGTTAAATTATTTGGATACAGGAGCAAACTGAAACACCTCCAATAATCTATATTCTATCCTATGGGGAGAAGGCAGGAAGGGGATACTGATAGTGGATGATCAACCATGATCACAGTGAATTGTGGTGCAGGCTCAAAGGGCCAAATGACCTGCTCCTGCACCATTCAGGTAATTGTCATATGACATCGTCTATTGTCTATAAAATGGAATCCAGAAAATGAAACAATGCATTTGTTGCCAAGAGATGGTCTGTAATGTTCCGTTGCTGTGGTAGCGTTAGGTCAGTTCAACAACCTGATGGGACAGTAGCTTTTTTTGAACTGACATTTACACTTCTGCATCTACTGTGGTGACAGTGAGAAAAGACTACAGCTTATCAAATTTCAATTATCCGTTGAACAAACTTGACCCGAACAGCTTGGTATTCCTAACATCTTTACTTTCTGAGACCTTTCCTTTAAAAGATCTTTCAGGGAAAGTGTTACGACTATCCGCAGAAACTGCGTGTCTTTTGTAATCAATTCCCCTTGCAGTGGACAATAGCCTTCTTTGTGTCATCGGAAGGCTAAATTCAATCTGGAAATTGTCCTCGTGGGGAGAGACCATCAAATTTTCTTTATTTATTGTGACATTTGGATCGATACAGGTATTGTAATTTTCTTTTCCACTTACCTTGTGTAGTGCTGATTTACATAAGATGTTCACTCCTGTATATCTGTATGAGTATGGGAAGACAAATGTTTCAGGACATTTGATAGTGGAGACTTGTGTGCACAAAATTACATATGTTTTCCAAGTGATTTCCATCACATAAGCACAGAAATTAAGGACTTTCACAAGCTCTTGGTTTGAAACGATTTTAATATAGTTTAGAGATACAACATGAATCAGACGCTTCGGACCAGCGATTCTATGGTGACCATCGATCACCGATTTTAGTTTAGTTGTTCATTGTCATATGAAAAGCTTGAAATTGCATGCTGCAGGTAAAGGAAAGCCGATACATGATTGCAATCAAACCATCCACAGTATACAGGTGAAGGGTAAATAAAGATTTTAGAGTGGAATGATTGTAATCGATGTCAGCAGACCTCTTACAGTCTGCACGCAGATGCAGAACAGCACGCAAAGGATCACCTTGCTCAGGCGCCAGTTGGTCTCGACATTCATACTGGTTCAAGAGTGTTTTATTGTCAAGCATGTTTTATTGTCTTATGTCCCAAAACAGGCTATTTTGGCGAGACAGAGACGGTAAATTGGCTTGAATTGTTTTATTTTAATGAAACAACGAGCCAACGAAAGTGGAACCAAATTTACAAGGTGGCTTCCACAAGTGTGGGCGCTAGACTGACAGTTACTGATAGTTACAGCAAAAATAAACTGCCAATAGAACACCCGCCCGTGCTCAGTGACTCCTCCCTCCCGTCAATCACGCGGGTTCTATTACCCAGAGGTACACTATGTTTTTCCTCTTTTTCAAACACTCCCTACACATTAGTGGCAATTTTATGGAGGCCATTTACGGAACCTAAAAAGCTACATGTGTTTGGGATGTGGGAGGAAACTGGAACACCCGGAGGAAACCCACACAGTCACTCAAACTCCACTGTACCCAATGTCCGTATTGAACCAAGATTTCTGGTGCTGTGAGGTAGTAGCTCTACCGGCTGTGCCATTGTGCTGCTCATTTTATGAGTGCAAATTCCATTGTTTTCTTTGTTTTGAGTTTTAGTTACTTTGAGAATAGAGCAGGATTTGCTTTTGAGTCAGTTTATAGACACATAATCTGCCAGAATTGCCAATCCAATGATAAGGAAGTGCTACACTGAACTATTATCTACCTCTTTGATGACCCTTGGACTATCCTTGATCAGACTTTGCTGGGTTTATCTTGCGCTGTAAATGGGTCGATTGCAAACGTGTATTGTCCTTCTGCTGACTGGTCTGCACGCAACAAAAGCTTTAGATATAGATATAGATATGCCATTTATTGTCACTATACATGTACAGTGAAACTGAAAGCTGCTCGTACTCAGTGCATACATACAATTTTACACAAAAAACAAGAAACAGAAAAACAAAACAGAAGGGAGATGGGGGGGGGGGGGAATAGGTGCACAAATTCTACGGCGCTACATACATATATACATATATACAGATGGAAGTCCGTGTTGGGCGGTGTAGTCAGTGCATGTGTGGGATTTGAATTTATGGTAGATATAATTCTCGGGAAGCAGCTATTCCTGAGTCTGTTTGTCCTGGATTTGATGCACCTATAGCGCCTTCCAGAGGGCAGCAGGTCGAACAGTCCAAACGCAGGATGGGAGCTGTCTTTGGTGATCTTCTTTGCCCTGCTAAGGCAGCGGGAGGTGTAGATGTCCATCAGGGAGGGGAGAGGGCAACCAATGATCCTCTGCGCTGTCCTGGTTACCCTCTGAAGCCTCTCCCTGTCTGCCATGGTGCAGCTGCCATACCATGCTGTAATGCAGTATGTCAGCAGGCTCTCGATGGACGAGCGGTAGAAGGTCAGCAGCAGGTTAGAGTCCAGGTTGTGCTTCCTGAGGACCCTCAGGAAGTGCAGCCGCTGCTGAGCCTTCTTGATGACCGCCGTCGTGTTGTCCGTCCAGGAGATGTCAGCCGCGATATGGACGCCGAGAAACCGGAAGGTGTTGACCCTCTCCACACACTCGCCGTTAATGTGTAGGGGGACTAAGTCGGTGCTGTGCCTCCTGAAGTCGACAATGAGCTCTTTTGTTTTCCTGGTGTTCAGAGCCAGATTGTTTTCTGAGCACCAGGTTGTCAACTGGTGTTTACACTGTACCTCGGTACACATGACAACAAACTAAACGTAAACTCAAGAGCATAGACCATAGAACAGTACAGCACAGGAACAGGCCCTTTGGCCCACAATGTCCGTGCCACGGATGGTGCCCTGTTAAACTAATCTTCTCTCCTTGTCTGCTCTGTACCAATTCTATTTAATTATTATTTTGGTTGTTTTGCAGCCACTTTAAACTACAACCATGTGGAGGTGCATTTGTGGGACTGAAGAGTCCCATGCATCATCGGAGGTAAGTATTTTTGTAATTTCCTGTTGTTGCATTGCATTTACAAAATTTGTATTTGTATTATCGCCGGAGTCCCATTGTTCTTCACGGCTGTCCCCTCACGCCCAGTTCCCATTGTCTTCCCCTAGCCCCCCCCCCCTCCCCCCACTCTCATTGAACGATGATTGCGAGTCGATCATGAAGCCCCACTGCCGCTGAGGATCCCGAAGCTGCCGTTGCTGCTGAGGCTTCCATCACCGCCACTGCTTAGGTTCCCTCAGCCCAGGCAGACCTCGCCATCCGGCTTCACCTCGGTCCCCTGGGAGGCCTGTGGGGCGAGTCCAGTATGTTCCAGTCGGCGGCGCGTTTGTTTAAAACATGCATTGGCTTTCATGCACTCCATATTAATGCACTTCTCAAGTCACTGAATATTTCAATACTGTTTTCTCTGAGGAAGGGTTTCGGCCCGAAACGTTGCCTATTTCCTTCGCTCCATAGATGCTGCTGCACCCGCTGAGTTTCTCCAGCCTTTTTGTGTAACCTGTTTTCTCTAAAGTCTGATTCACTATGATCCAGTTATTAATAGTGACCAATTATTCTGCAGGCACTGAGCTGCAGGTCTACCACAGGTAGGTATTTGGAGGCTGGTTTATCTGAGCAGCTGGCTCAGTATGAACAGCTGGTAATGCAGCTCATTGATCAACATCTGGACAAAAAGACCCAGCTGCAAGTGAGAGGTGAACACCTTAAGGTAACATCAATTCCAGTTGAATATTTGTTACCCTTACTGAGTGAGCTATTACAGTGATCTGTGTACTTTGTGTTTGCATTTCTGCAGTTGGATTTCACTTTAAAGCCTGAAAATTCAGTCCAAAATATTGCAAGTTTTCTTTGTAACAATAACAATTAACAATGCCTCTTATTTTCTAAAGCTTATTTTCAAATTAGTTACATGGTTTACGACATTCCAATGTTAATTGAACAATAAAGGTCCCTTATAAGCAACGTTGGCTGGTTCGGCAGGCCCGGCAGAAATGTCCATCATGTTTCCCAGCCAGTTAAAAGAAGCAAGGGTGGGAACAGCTGAGGTTCTGACTAAATGTTTTCAGTCTTCCCTTGCCAAAGGAATGGTGCCAGAAAATTGCTCAAATTGTCGAGGAGTGCTTCCTGTTAGTATATAATAGCAAAGATGAAATTGTACAGGAGAAGACGCAGGTGGGATTTAGTTTAGTTAATTGTCACATATCGAGTAAACTATAAAAGAATACAAGACTCGGAGGGATTGCCGTGAGTGCAGTGATCTTGGAGTCTGCTGCGAGTGCGGACGGCTTTCTGACTTTGGGCGGACAGGGAATGCAGAGAGAGTACAGCGGTCGGTGAAGGAGCATGTGTGTAGCCTGGACATTAAACTGATGGCTGTGGGTCTCCGCCTATGCTGGGTGCCCTAGAGATTCTCACACACCACTGTGGTGGCTGTTTATGTTTAATCTTTGTAGTTTTGTGTCTTGTTGCTTTTTTGGTATGACTGTGGTAAATCAAATTTTATTGTACCTCAGTGCATGTGACAATAAAGGACCATTAAACCATTGAATGTAAATTAATAATTTCATCCCGTGATTTCATTATGATAATTTTAATATCTTAATAACAAGGTGGAATTGAAGAATTGGTGCTCTTGAATTACAAATGTTGCGTGTTTGTGATTTCCATTCTATGTTGCCCAGTTTTTATCACTGTTAGGAGGTATTAATCACGTTAACTTTCTCAGTTACTGGAAGACCTCAAGGTAAAACTCCGTGAAAACGAAGAAGCATTATTGGAAAAGACGCAACTTGTCGATGTGTTGCAGAAAGAGCTTCATAGAAATAATCGGGATCTAGCGGTAAGGACATCATTGTTTGCTGCTGTGTGAATGTCTATTTCAGGGAAAGATCTCTGCAACCAGCTAAGGGATTCTGTTGCAACTGGCAGTGAAATAAAAATAGCAGGGAGCCTCTTGGAAATAAATCTGTATTTTCTTTTGTATAAATGTTCCCATTCGTTTTTTTCTAAATCAGCCCATCAACCCTTTTGTGATCTGTTATAGTGCAGAATCACATTTTATGTGGAGCCTTGCAACATTGTCATTCTGGTTATGACAGGTTGGTGGCATTGCTGATCTGTGCCACCAATCTTTTGAGCCCTGATCAAGATCAGAAGAGATCTGCTATTTAAGATGCCAACAACACATGAACTCTTGATTATAATGCAACAGTGTTACTACCGATTTTATCTATCTTCAATCTATCCTATTCCATATATATTACTAAAACTCTCATCTTGACCACTTCCTCTCTGCTTTGGAATTAAATTTGATCAAAAACGATCCTGCTTAATGCTACGATTGTGTTGGGGAATGGGACAAGGCCTCCTGTGCGACTGGGGAACAACATTTTAGTTGTTCTTTTTCCCATCCACTAGTGGGAGAGTCGAGCAGTAGAGTTCATAGCCTCAGATTTAAAGGAAGTTCCTTTGGGAAGCATATTAAGAGGAATTTCTTTAGACAGAAATAAGGGGTTGCCCATTTAATGCATTTGCATTTTTGGTTCTCTGACAACGGCATGCGTGTTTGCAACTATGTTTGTCAAAGTGCAGACAATGCAGGCTCGTAGAATATTTTCAAGATAGTGGGGATTGATTCATGATAAACTGGGTGAATGTATACATTAGGTCAGTGATGATCTTAATGAAAGGCAGAACAGACCTGATGGACTGAATCGGTATTCCTGCAGAATGTGTAAACAAACAACTGCAGGTGCTGGTTTATACCAAAGATAGAAGTGCTGGAGTAACTCAGTAGAATAAGGATCCTGGCCTGAAACATCATCCATCGTTTTTTTCTAAAGATGTTGCCTGACCTGTTGAATTATCCTTGGACTTTGTGTCTAACTTAGGTACTGCTCCCTTGAGGAGGTACATATCTGTCAGCTATAGTAGTCCTGTGAATATCCCTCATCCACACCATCTTGTACATGGATTTTAATGCTTGCATTTCAAACGTTTTTGATCAGTGAACCATTAGAAATGTATTTCCGCTTGATATTACCGTTGATAAAACAAGCAGACAAGTTCTTTGTCCTTTTTGACATTTCACTGTATGCAATTTTGTAATGATAGTCAGCAGTTTCAAGTAAATGTGTGACTAAAGACCAGC
The DNA here is from genome assembly GCF_028641065.1 of Leucoraja erinaceus. Taxonomy (NCBI): domain Eukaryota; kingdom Metazoa; phylum Chordata; class Chondrichthyes; order Rajiformes; family Rajidae; genus Leucoraja; species Leucoraja erinaceus. The sequence goes on from NW_026576904.1 coordinate 45,838, forward strand.
GGGTGGCGCCGCAAGTGGCAGCCTCCACATACAGCCTCTCGTCATTTTCTTCTTTTGGCTGTTTTCATTCTGTTTTATTTCTATGTGTAAGCGTATCTTTAGTTTTGTATTATGTGGGGGGTGGAGGAAACAAAACTTTTTTTATCTCTTCCCTCGACGGAGGTGCAACTTTTTCGGTTTTGCATCTCCGCCAGCATTGTGGCCTAACATCGTGGAGCTGGCGGTAGCTTTGTTAGGGATCAACGTCGCGGGTGGATGATTGCAAGCTTCACTTGGTCCGCCCTGTTTCGACTAATGCAATCAACCCGGCGTGCACAATCAAATAAGATCAAATAGAACAAGTTGTCCTACAACTTTAGGCTGTGCACGCCATACGCATGAAGAAGAAGAAGGATCAATGTTGGGAGCTCCAAGTGCGGGATCTTTGACCGCCCCGATTGCGGGAGCCTTGATCGCTCCGTTGTGGGGGCTTTGATTGTCGACTGCGTGATCGTCGATCCCCCCGGCGGCAGGTGTTTCTATTGCCCCAACCGCGGGAGAAAAGGAGGAAGATGGTAAAAGTTATTCACTTCCCATCGCAGTGGGGAAATATGTGGTCGCCGGGAAAACACGATGGACGAGCTGACTGCCCTGGTGGGGACTCGGAGGGATTGCCCTGAGTGCAGTGATCGTGGAGTCTGGTGCGAGTGTGGACAGCTTCCAGACTTTGGGCTGGCAGGGACTGCAGAGAGAGTTCAGCAGTCGGTGAAGGAGCATGTGTGTGGCCCGGATATTGAACTGATGGCTGTGGGTCTCCGCTTATCCCGTGTGCCCTAGGGATTGTCACACGCCGCTGTGATGGCTATTTATGTTTAATCTTTATGTCGTTTTGTATCTTGTTGCTTTTTTGGTATTACTGTGTGGTAAATCAAATTTCACTGTACTTCAGTACACGTGACAATAAAGGACCATTAAACCATTGAATGCAAATTAATGATTTCATGCCGTGATTTCATTAATGATAATTTTAATTTTAATGTCTTAATACCAAGGCGGAGTTGAAGACCTAACTATTGGTGCACTTGAATAACAAATGTTGTGTGTGTGTGATTTCCATACTATGTTGCCCAGTTTTTTATCACTATTAGGAGATATTAATCACTTGTTAACTTCCTTAGTTGCTGGAAGACTTTAATGAAAAACTCGGGGAAATCGAAGAGGAACTGCGAAAAACAACACAACAATTGGAAATACTGCAGACAAATCTGGAATGGAACAATTGTGCGATAGTGGTAAGGAAATCATTGTTTGCTGCTGTGTGAATCTCTATTTCCAGGAGGTCGAAGGTTCTCGTAGGTTATAGCCGTTGCAGACCGGTGAATTTCATTGGGAAAAAAAACGTAAACAGTAATTTTCAGAAGCAAAGAAAACTGACCGGTAATGTTATTGTCCGCCGAGCTTCACAACCGTGGATCTCTGGCTTCTTAAAAGTTTGCTCCACTCCTTTTTCCCCATTCTCCTCCCCCCCTTTTAAAGGATTTACTGTCCATGGGCTTTAACCTTCGTAATTAGAGCGCAAATCTTCCTGTTCATCGCGGCATGTGTATCACCTTGGCTTTGCACCATGTGAATTTCACTCAGACAGTTCCTCCCCTGCTTGCCCTGTCTTCCGCCTGCATAATGGGCTGGAAAGGAAGTGGTGTGTGTGTGTGTGTGTGTGTTCACTCTGACAGTCACCGTTCCAGTTGCCGGTTTATCAGGTGACTGCCGGCAACTTGACAGACGCCTGACAATTCGCCTAAGTGGAACAGGCTCCCTCCCGAAAGTCCTTTTCGTTTAATTTGGCTACTTTTTAATTTTTTTAGGAGTTAGTGGAACATATAAGAATACTTGAAGAAACGAATCAGGACCTGGACAACAAGTATTACGCTGCAGATTACGACAGCTATATCGAGATCTGTGGTTTGAAGGCGACCCATGAAATTGAATTAGCACATCTCAAAGGTAAACACAGCACTCAGCTCTGTAAAATCAGGGAGAAACATGCACAAGAAACATCACAGAAAGATCAGTGCTGTTTACAACTTCACAAAGATCTCCAACATTTAAGACCTCACACCAAGTTCTGTGCACCCCTTGCAGAACAGGCAACTGGTTCTTTAAATTATTTCACCGACCGGAAGATTAACGAACTGGAAGGTTTTTACTCAAAGTTGACCTGTTAATATTTTTGGCCATAAATGGTCCTACCGCAGATTTGTACATCTGTCGTCTCGTGGTAGGGAGTAGGTTTGCCCTAAAATATTCTAGCATTAGAGGAATGGAGTGGATTTTATGACAAAACATCACTTCATTTTTGTTTTGCCGTGTAATTCTCTGGTCCCTGCAACCTCGTGAGATTTTGTGTATGCAAATTGGTTGCTGTAATTCCCATATTTTATCACTGATCACACTTAAAAATATACTTCATTGGTTGGTAAATGGGTTGATACATTGATTGATCAGGAAAAGTAGCGTGTAATCTAAGTTTTTTTCATTCAGGTATTCTTGTCAGATTCCTTGATCAGAAGATAGTGATGTTTAAAGGATTCAATAAAATAATTCTTTGAGAAGCATTTGTAAGAACACACAGTAGTCATTTGGACAGATTCGTACAGATGCTTTTCAAAACATTCTCTTCTTGAATCCTTTAAACATCGCTATCACTGAATTTTCATTTTCAGAGGATGCCGATAGTTAAAACATGACATGGTGAAGGGCGGCCTGGTGGCGCAGCGGTAGAGTTGCTGCCTTTCAGCGCCAGAGACCTGGGTTTGACTCCGACTTAGTTTTGGGATTCAGTAAATTTATACCTTAATTTCCAAAATGTTGAGGAGACACATTTTCTGTGGAGCTTTATTCAAGCTTCTAATCATTTCTCACTAGTGATAGTTAAGGAATTTATCGTTGGATAAATATGTAAATGGAATTACCATTGTGCCTGAGCAATCTTCAAGCTTAATGAATTGTAGCATTTCAAGGATATTTGATGATTTCAAATACTGGTATTTAGTAGAACATATGATTTTCACTGATTTCCATTAACTGCTGTGGAAACTATTGCAAATTGTGGAGGTTTTGCTTTTTTTGCAACAAATATCAGATTGTTTTTTCCTTTCTCTTTCTAAAAGAACAAGTGATGTTTCTGATGGAAGAGGCAGAAAGGTCAGAGGACAGATTTTTGTCAAAGGAAGCTACATACCTGTTGATAATTGAACAGATGCAAGAGGAGCTGGACAATGTACAGGTACGCCAAATATAAGTCCCTTGCACCTGGTGACGATTAACTGAATATTGATCTGTTTGCCATTTACCTGGAATGAAATGACTTCATCTTATCAAAAAAGGAAAATTGATGGTATGATATACCGTGAGTTGTTGAAGCATTGTAGGAATTAAAGCATATAATTAGTTAGTTACCTAATGGTAGCTGATTACAAAATTCAATTACTAGATGTAAACATCTATCCATTTCTTAAGAAAAGGTTAACATTTTTAAATAGCCTAAGTGACCAATTAACACAAGAATTCACAATGTAACATGATTTTTAAATCTCATTGTCATGAATTTATAAGCCAAATGGAAGGAATTTTATGTTTAATTCCCGTAAGTTAATAGCCATTTTAATCATCTTGCGAATAGGTTTTTGTGGAACGCGATCGATTGGAAGGTTGCGATTGCAGTGAATTTGAACCCCATATTGACTGTAAAGATTGAGCACTATTTTCATTTTGCAGGAAAAGGAAGAACTGAAAATCCTTCCAGAAGAAACACAGCAGGAGCGCAGAGAACAAGATCCGTCCTCCTGCAAGAATGAATTGGCTGAGCTAAGGTTTGGTTCGACTTGAACTGGGATATCAGTTGCATTTCTATTGTGCCATACGATCAAATGGGATTATCTCTTGATGCTTTGGCTGGCAAACAACGTTTGAAGTGTCGATGATGGTAGCAAAGACGGCAGTCAATTTTCCTAGGGTGGTGTCGTGGAGCCACAAATTATTCAACTCCTTGACGATGGAGAATCCGTCTGGTTAAAGGAGGACATTCAGTTTTGAATGGCTGAACGGCTTTCATATGGTTTGTTTTAGATTAGTTTAGTTTAGGGAGAATCTAAATCCAAGCTGACTATCAACACGCATTTGGGATTGTTTCAGTTCAATACGCTTCCATTCGGCATATCATCAGCCCCAGGGATTTTTCAAGGGTTTATGTCACAAATTCTAGACGGAATTGAAGATGTGGTGCGTTACTTGGATGACATCCTCATCTCAGCCCCTGGCAGGCAGACACATGATGAAAGGTTGGAAGTGGTACTCAATGCCTTGAGACACACAGTGTAAGAGTGAAGGCACAAAGTGTGAGTTCTATTAGAACTCGGTAGAGTACTTGGGTCATAAGATGTACAAGGATAGTCTACACCCCACCAAGGGTAAAGTTGATGCAATCCAGAACACGCCCACTCCCAGAAACATATCTGAGATATGATCCTTTTTAGGATAAGTGCATTATTGTGGGAGGTTCGTACCATGCCTGTCCACCTGTTTACATCCCTTGAGCGAGATCTTGAGAAAAGATGTACCATGGAAGTGGACACGTGAATGTGAACAAGCTTTCAAATCATGTAAAGCTCAGTTGGTAGAGAGTACAATACTTGTTCATTATGATGTCAATAATCCAATGAAGTTAGCATGTGATGCTTCACCATACGGTGTTGGTGCTGTCTCTCATGTGCTAGTAAATGGAGAGGAGAGGCCTATAGCCTTTGCTTCTAGTACACTCAGTTCCAAATAGAGCGAGAGGATCTTGCATTCATTTTTGGCATTAGGAAGGTTTCACAAATACTTGTATGGTAGAAGGTTTGTAATCGTGACACATCACCAGCTGTTGACAGTGATCCTAAATCCAAAAGCACACATCCCAACTGTGGCAGCAGCCAAAATGCAAAGATGGGCGTTGATATTGACTGCATACCAGTATCAGCAATGCTGATCTAGATTACCTTTGGAATCGGAGTTTACCCCAAACAGAGAGAATGTGTTTTATTTCTCTCATGTAGGTGAGTTAACTATCACTTCAGGGGACATTGGGAAGGCTACTCACACTGACAGACTTTTGTCAAGAGTGCAGGAGTATATTACAAATGGATGGCCAAACAAATTGCCGGATTCAGAGGCAGAACTGAACCCATTTTTTGTACGTAGGAATGAACTCTCAGTAGACCAAGGGTGTGTCACGTGGGAGCGAGGGTTGTAATCCCTGAAAGATACGGAGTAAAATTGTTAGCAGATCCTCCTGATCAGCATTTGGGAATGTGTCTCAAAGAGTCTAGCTAGAAGCTGTCTATGATGGCCTGGTGCAGAGTTAGATGGACAATAATTGTTCATTGTGATTGATAGTCACTCCAAGTGGATAGAGGTGTTTCCAATGAACAAAACGACATCCAGCAAAACAATTTACATTTTGCGAGGATTGTTTGCATCCTATGGATTTCCAGAGGAAATGATGTCTGATAACGGACCTTAATTCTGTTCACAAGAGTTTGAGTATTTCATGAAAGGGAATGGTGTAAAACACACTAGAGTCGCTCCATACCATTCCGCATCAAATGGAGCAGCAGAACGCACACTGCAAATTTTGAAGTGTGCATTAGTCAAACAAGTGCTGGATCCAAATCCAAAGAAAAGCCATTTGTCTCTGTTTCACAAACTGGCTAACTTGAGATGATGAATTAAGGAGAGGTTCTGCAGAGGAAGCATTGCTTGTAGTTGAATTGTCACTGAGTTGAATGTAGGTTCTTGTTTGCTAACATGGTAATAAAATGGCACATCCATTTCACCCATCACTTATAGCAACCTTGGAAAAATAAGATGTCACTAGTCTTTGGATACACTAATGACATCTTATTCTTCCAAGGTTGTTAAAAGACACACGTTAGTTACTTTAGACTTTAGAGATACAGCATGGCAACAGGCCCTTCGTCCTACTGAGTCTGCGCCGACCAGCAATCATCCCGTACACTAGCGCAATCCTACACACGAGGGACAAATTACAATTTTAACCAATCCAAATAGCCTACAAACCCTCACATCTTTGGGATGTGGGAGGAAACTAGAATACCCGGAGGAAACCTACGCAGTAACAGGGAAAAGTTGCAAACTCCACACAAACAGCACCTACAGTCAGGAGTGATCCTGGGTCTCTGGCGCTGTAAGGCAGCAATTCTGCCCCCACTGTTACTTGATAGAACCATGTGCACACAATGTGCGTGGAATTACAGAATTCTGCTTGTAGGAGCACTGAATGATTTATCCATTTAATTCTCGCCTCTTTCCTTTTTGAGATGCGCCCTTGAATTGTTTTATAAAAAAAATATATTATTATTGAGTATTTTGTTTACCACTTTTTTAGGGAATATAACCTAGGTCAGTTTGCTGAGTGAAGAATAATTTCTCCCCCACTTCCCCTGGCATTTTTGCTAGTTTCTATACCTTTGCTTCCTCCAATTCAAGAAATGGTCTTTCCAGTTTGGCTCCGTCAAACCGCTTGTAGAGAAATCCACAGACTGTCGAAAGCAGCTGCTTCAAAGTCCTTGGAGAAGATTCCTTGAAAGCCCTGTGTTCTTCCCAGCCCTTGGTATCGATGACATTTCTTTGAGAAGGTGGGGTTACTGTGTTACTGTTTATACTGCTGTTTTCTTTCCAGACATGTCAGACCAGCGCCCAGGAAGCAAAAAATTGGCAATGAAACACACAAGGAACATGAGGAGGCTTTTGAGAATGACTCAATTGAAAAGGTGGTGGTGGCACGGAAGAAGGTGTGTATTGCCAATCAATTCATCGTTTTCTAGTTGTAGTCTAATTTTCTGATGTTTTAACGCTACATCGTGCCCCAAACCCCCCACTCCAGTGAAAAGGGCAACTCTGGAAAACCTGCTTCCATGTACATACTAACTAATAAATAGGATACATAGTACATCGGTTTGGAGTGGGTGATTCAGGCATCAACACAGAAAACCTGGCCTGGTTTCATTGTCCAGCCTCGAGGTCTGCACGTGGTGCCCCTCCCCTCACCCAGCAACAACTCCTCTCCTGCGAGACATGAGGTGTTTGAGTTACTCTCATGTCGCACTCACGCGAATGGGTTTTCAAATGCATATCTCTAATCTCCCTGTTTCGGTATGAAACAGTGCAGTGAATACAGGCCAAGGTGTAAGCCAAATCTCGAAATGAATGCGATAAATTTAGTTATCTCATCTTAACCAAAAGAAATTCTTAAATGTAGAGACACCTTTCTAGGAATACAGAAAGCAGGAAAAAACAGCTGACGTCCTGTCCAATAGTTCACCAAGGAATCCACATTGCTTGTTTGCTCATAGAATAGTGCATTCATTTGGTCCGTGGTCCGCTGCCACCCATTCGTACATTATAATGCGGATCTTTATAACATGATAAGTAAAAATAAATCTTCACATCTGTACCTTGGCATTTTACTAATTAGTTTAATTCTGAAAGAACTAATTCGTTGAGGTTCATAAGTGATGGGATAAGAATTAGGTCGTGTGGCCAATCAAGTCAACTCCTTGATTGAATCACGGCTGATCTATCTCTCCTTTGTAACCCCATTCTCCTACCTTTTCCGCATAAACTCTGACACCTGTATTAGGTTGATGTTAATTAGCTATTGACATCAGTTTCTGTTTTGCAGGCAAAGAAGCGAGTGAGGAGTTTCAAACGTTTATTCGCCTCTCGAAAAGTAAGACATCACGATGCATGGTGATGTTGAACCGGCCGATCCCTGTACGGAGCCAGTTCAGGGCGACCCACTCGTTCCAGGGCACGTCCGAGCCAGGTGTGGCTGTGGTGTTTGGTGCAACAGTGAATTGAGGAGGTCAGGAAGTCTGTTCCCAGCTGGTTCTCCAAGCTCCTAGTATGTTGAAACCGGAGCCACAGAGGGTGGCTGCGTGACGGTAGAAGGAGCGATCAGATGACAGGCGTCGAGGTCCCAGTTGCTGTGAGTCCTGGGCGAGGTGGTGCAAAGGATGTTTGGTGTCCGAAGGGGCCTTGCACACCAGCTTGTGGGTGAAGTACTCTCTGCGAAGCTTGGCGGGTGCGATAGCTGCGAGCACCGGCAGAAGATCCGGAGTAGGACGTAGGCAGCCGGTGATGATCCGCATGTTGTCGTTGAGGATGGCGTCCAGCTTGCTAGTATGAGCGCTGCGGCATCATGCTGGGGCGGTGTACACGAGTGCAAGAGACCGGTTCAGAGAATAGATATCCAGGCGCCCCATGATGATCCAGCCAAGCAATGCAGGAGGTACACAAAATGCTGGAGAAACTCAGTGGGTGCAGCAGCATCTATGGAGCGAAGGAAATAGGCAACGTTTTCGAGCCGAAACCCTTCTTCAGACTGATAGCGGATGGGGGGGGGAAGGAGAGAAGGAATGAAAAGGGGAGGAGGAGGAGCTCGAGGGCTGGGGGATGGGAGGAGACAGCTCGAGGGTTAAGGAAGAGGAGGAGACAGCAAGGGCTAGCAAAACTGGGAGAATTCAATGTTCATGCCCCCAGGATGCAGACTCCCCAGGCGGAATATGAGGTGCTGTTCCTCCAATTTCCGGTGTTGCTCACTCTGGCAATGGAGGAGACCCAGGACAGAGAGGTCGGATTGGGAATGGGAGGGGGAGTTGAAGTGCTGAGCCACCGGGAGGTCAGGTAGGTTATTGCGGACTGAGCGGAGGTGTTCGGCGAAACGATCGCCCAACCTCCGCTTGGTCTCACCGATGTAAATCAGCTGACATCTAGAGCAGCGGATGCAGTAGATGAGGTTGGAGGAGATACAGGTGAACCTCTGTCACACCTGGAATGACTGCTTGGGACCTTGAATGGAGTCGAGTGGGGAGGTGAAGGGACAGGTGTTGCATTTCTTGCGGTTGCAACGGAAAGTGCCCGGGGAGGGGCTGGTACGGGAGAGAAGGGAAGAATTGATAAGGGAGTTGCGGAGGGAGCGGTCTTTGCGGAAGGCAGACATTGGGGGAGATGGGAAGATGTGGCGAGTGGTGGGGACACGTTGGAGGTGGCGGGAGTGGCGGAGGATTATGTGTTGTATTTTCCGGCTGGTGGGGTGAAAGGTGAGGACTAGGGTGACTCTGCCCTTGTTGTGGGTGCGACGATGGGGAGAGAGAGAGCAGTGTTGTGGGGTATGGATGAGACCCTGGTGCGAGCCTCATCTATGGTGGCGGAGGGAAATCCCCGTTCCCTGAAGAACGAGGACATTTCCGATGCCCTGGTGTGGAACGTGGGAGCAGATGCGGCATATGCGGAGGAATTGGGAGTAGGGGATGGAATCTTTACAGGGGGCAGGGTGGGAAGAAGTGTAGTCCAGATAGCCATACGAGTCAGTTGGTTTATAGTGTATGTCGGTCAGGAGTCTGTCCACTGCGATGGAGATGGTGAGGTCAAGGAATGGTAGGGAAGTGTCGGAAATGGTCCAGGTGTATTGTAGTGCCAGATAGAAGTTGGTGGTGAAGTGGATGAAGTCAGTGAGTTGTGTGTGGGTGCAGGAGGTGGCCCCAAAGCAGTCGTCAATGTAACGGAGGTAGAGGTCGGGGATGGGATCAAATACAACACATAATCCTCCGCCACTTCCGCCACCTCCAACGTGACCCCACCACTCGCCACATCTTCCCATCCCCCCCCCCCTTGTCTGCCTTCCACAAAGACCGCTCCCTCCACAACTACCTTGTCAATTCTTCCCTTCTCTCCCGTACCACCCCCTCCCCGGGCACTTTCCGTTGCAATCACAGGAAATGCAACACTTGTCCCTTCACCTCCCCCCTCGACTCCATTCAAGGTCCCAAGCAGTCGTTCCAGGTGCGACAGAGGTTCACCTGTATCTCCTCCAACGTCATCTACTGCATCCACTGCTCTAGATGTCAGCTGATTTACATCGGTGAGACCAAGCGGAGGTTGGGCGATCGTTTCGCCGAACACCTCCGCTCAGTCCGCAATATCCTACCTGAACTCCCGGAGGCTCAGCACTTCAACTCCCCCTCCAATTCCCAATCCGACCTCTCTGTCCTGGGTGTCCTCCATTACCAGAGTGATCAACACCGGAAATTGGAGGAACAGCACCTCATATTCCGCCTGGGGAGCTTGCACCCTGGGGGCATGAACATTGAATTCTCCCAGTTTTGCTAGCCTTTGCAGTCTCCTCCCCTTCCTTAACCCTCAAGCTGTCTCCTCCCATCCCCCAGCCCTCGAGCTCCTCCTCCTCCTCCTCCCCTTTTCCTTCCTTCTCTCTCCCCCCCCCCCACCAGTCTGAAGAAAGGTTTCGGCCCGAAACGTTGCATATTTCCTTCGCTCCATAGATGCTGCTGCACCCGCTGAGTTTCTCCTGCATTGTGTGATGACAAGAGAGAATTCTGCAGAGGAAAAGGCTGCTGAACTTTCCAAAGATTAGTGGTTTCCTGTTTGACAGAACGAGTTTGATTCTTGTCTGTCTGTTTGAAGTGGCCGTTGGCCAGGAGCTGGTGGGCGACAGAGTTGGCCGTGACAGGGCAATGCTTTGGGCGATTGAAGGTCTTCCAAGCCACCCTACTGGAGTGTGTGAAGTTGATTCCTTGGACTGTCTCTTCCCACCACTCTGCGCTTCTTGTCAAGGTGGATTGTTAGGTCCGTAGCCTTGGAGACAGCCTCTTCGCCTGGTTCAGCGTCCAGGAATGCGTCGTAGCAGATCTTCAGATGGGAGCCATCACTTTTGTGAGTCTCTTGGAGCAGGATTGCAATGACTTTGTGGGTCTGTAGCAGATGTTCAATGATGGTGGTCTAGGCCTTGGTGAGGTTTTCTGCATTCAGCTGCAGCAGGGTGATGCCATCCGGTTCATTGTTTATTTCTGCTGCTGTCTGTTTGTTGCCATTTGACCTGACTGAGGTCAGTTGACAGGGCTCACCAAGGGGAGGTCGACAACATGAGCCCTATATGTTATACAAAACAGTTATATATGTTTATGCAGGACGAAATCCGGCTTGTTCAGCAGGTAGTTGGGGGTCGACGATTGGATCGAGCCGGGCCAGGAGAAGCCGTTCGAGAAGCTTGTACAGGACACAGATGAGTGAGATGGGCCGATGGTTTCCTTGGGTCGTACACCACGCTTGTTTGGTTTTGGTAGTGCAATGACGGTGGCTTTCCACCAGCTCTTCGGAATGGACTGACCAATAAGGCATGAGTAGTAGAACTCACGGAGCCAGACCTGGCATTTAGGACCGCAGTGTTTCAGGAAGTCTGGGGGAATGTTATCTGGACCCTGGGCTTTTCCGCATTTCAATTGAGTGATGACAGGAGAGAGTTCTGCAGAGGAAAAGGCTGCTGACTGGAGCCCATCAGCGCCTGGAGCTTCCCAAAAAATTAGTGGTTTCCTGTTTGACAGAACGGGTTTGATTCTTGTCCGCTTCTTTGAAGTTCTTCCAAGCCACCCTACTGGAGTGTGTGTGAAGTCGTTTCCTTGGACTGTCTCTGCCACCGCTCTCTGCGCTTCTTGTCGAGACACATTGTCAGATCCGTGGCCTTGGAGACAGCTTCTTCGCCAAGTTCAGCGTCCCGGAATGCGTCGTGGCATGCGTCACACTCTTCGTCCCATGTGGGGATGTACCGGCAATGATAGCTGCGAGGAATGGAACTCTTCGCTGCCCTGATGAGGAATTTGCAGAAGACTCAGTAGGTTTTGTCCAGATTGGTGGAGGTGGGGGTGGGGAGGCTGGCGATCCAGAAGTCCACCAGACGTGTGAACTGGTCTCACCTGGTCTTGCAGAAATGCCACCTCTTCACAGGTTTGGTTGGGACCGGCTCGATGAGGTTGTCCGGGTTAATCAGAGATGGGGATGTTGTGATTTTGGGAAGTGATCCAGGATGATACGGTGTGAGGATGGTCCATTCAGGTTTGCAAAAGCCAAGTCAATGTTGGTAGTGATGTTCCACCTGCCAGAGTGGAAGCTGTCCAGTTGTTTTGGTCATACAGGAGTTGAATAGCAGTAGCTGAGCCCCAGTCTGCTAGTGGAGCGGCATCTGAGTTAGTTGAACGGTAGCCCAGGTGGTGCTGTGGCAGTTAAATTCTCCGGTGTAGATGCATGGTGAACCAAAGGTGGAGCTTGGAGAATTTGGCTTGGAAACATTGAAGACCGTGACACCTTCGACTTGCCTTGTTGCCCATTCCACGTCGGAGTCAGGAGGAGACACTGCAATCTCTTTCCATTTTGCTGTGTTCCTTACGAAAGTGGCAATCCTGTTGGTGTAGGCCGCTTGGTTATAAAGCTCTAAATGCAAAATTATGTATATTTTTGAGAAATGTTAAGAAATGTTATTTAACTCTGCTCCTTGGGAGTTAGGATGTCAGAGAGAGATTATATTGAGAGATTATATTTCTGCTTCGAAATGCATTTGTACATTTAAAGTGGTGCTGCAGATTTGAGGAAAGCATTGAGTACATTATAAATATAATTTATCTATTACACTATTCTCATGTTTGTTATGTTGCCATTAGGGTACAATTTAGAAATGCACTTTTGTTAATTATTTTGTTTGACAAAGTTTTTTATTAAAAGTTACAATTCGTTTTGACTGTTTTATCACTTGTATTTATATTTGAGTGAAAGTCGCGACCAAAAGATGGCCTGAAATCGTGTTACATGTTTAATTGTGCCATTAATTGTTATATGGTTTATAATGTCCACTGCCATAATGTCTCTAGTATAGTGGCTACCAGGGGTATTTAGTTGCACCTTGACCCGCTACACTTCTATGGTAACACAAGTATGCTGGCCATCGGCATTAAGGATGTCACACGAAGCGTCACTATTCCTTTTCCCCAGAGATGCTGCCTGACCCGCTGAGTTACTCCAGCTTTTTGAGTTTGACTCCAAATGCAGCAAAACCAAAGTCCTATAAAGCTGCAACATGACTTCCAGACTCATATACCCAATGCATGGGGTAGGAGATTGCAACCTCCATGAGGTCCACCCTGTTTCAATTAATGCAATGCACCTGGCGTGCACAAGCAGAAGATCCAAGTTGTCTAACGACTTTGGGCTGTGCACGCCATACGAACGAGGAAGATACTCAATGCCCTGACCTATGAAAACAAGCATACCATATAACAATTACAGCACGGAAACAGGCCATCTCGGCCCTACAAGTCCGTGCCGAACAAATTTTTTTTTCCCTTAGTCCCACCTGCCTGCACTCATACCATAACCCTCCATTCCCTTCTCATCCATATGCCTATCTAATTTATTTTTAAATGATACCAATGAACCTGCCTCCACCACTTCCACTGGAAGCTCATTCCACACCGCTACCACTCTCTGAGTAAAGAAGTTCCCCCTCATATTACCCCTAAACTTCTGTCCCTTAATTCTGAAGTCATGTCCTCTTGTTTGAATCTGCCCTATTCTCAAAGGAAAAACCTTGTCCACATCAACTCTGTCTATCCCTCTCATCATTTTAAAGACCTCTATCAGGTCCCCCCTTAATCTGCGCTCCAGAGAATAAAGACCTAACTTATTCAACCTATCTCTGTAACTTAGTTGTTAAAACCCAGGCAACATTCTAGTAAATCTCCTGTGTACTCTCTCTATTTTGTTGACATCTTTCCCATAATTGGGTGACCAAAATTATACACCATACTCCAAATTTGGTCTCACCAATGTCTTGTACAATTTTAACATTACATCCCAGCTTCTATACTCCATGCTCTGATTTATAAAGGCTAGCATATCAAAAGCTTTCTTTACCACCCTATCTATATGAGATAGAACAAAAGACAAGTGGGCAGCAGTTAAGCCCACATGGGTACCCCGTGCGGGACCCTAGAGATCTCTAACTCTATAAAAAAGAGTAGGCAGGACCCTGATGGGCCAGAGCCTGGTAATACAGCGTCCCATGATCCTAACACAGCAGGGACTCTGCTGGACATGGTGGCTGATTACTTTAACCAAGTCAAACATGGGTAGACTTGGATCCAGGATGGCAATAGTATTAACTATAATGTCTGGCCACAAACGCCAACAGGGAAAAAATTTACAGACAACACTGGCCAGACATCCGCCACCTGGCAACGGTGAGGCATTACAGGTGCCCAGTGTAAACCAATGCATTTGGCAGCATATGGGGACGAACATCAGGAACAGGACCTCAAGATCCAGAGAACCTTAACGGGATTGACGGAAGGCATCATAGAATACACCCGCACCCTGGACTAAACGTAGGTAACCAAAGACCATCAAGATGCACTAGCTCTGTTTAGTAAGATGCAATATGACCTGAACTACACGTGGAAGGCGGCCATTCAGCCAGCACTGGGACCCCAAAAAATGCTACCATTTGCAAACAAAGAACCGTGAGTGGACAAAGCCAAGACACTGGGGCTCATCAAGGCCAGCGCAAGGGCCTATTTTGGAGCATGATACCGGCCACAGGCAACGCCATAAAAAATGTGGCTCATACCAGTGGCAGTGCTAGAAATCAATAACCCGCAGGATCCTTTTTTAGGGTATGGCCAGGGCGGCCACCCTGGAAGATGCGGAAACCTCAACCTCCCACACAACCCCGAACAAGAGATATCAAACCAGAACCTCCTTTTTTCAAAAAAAAAACAAGGAAATAACGCAACCACCGGTAACCATGGAGGTAGGTGGGTGGGGTTTCTTCTGTTTAAAATAGGGACCTACGATGGTAGGGGAGGTTACAACACTACAGTTATGTATGGTATATAATCACTACAGATTCATATAATCTCAGCAGTATTCAGGGTTATCTGATAAGATTTACTCATCCCAATAACCACAGTACAACATACACCAGAAGGGCATTTTGTCCTTACATAAAACCCACATGGTCTACAAAAATTGTACACAAAAGATGTGATTGAGCATACTTTTCATGGAACATTAGAATTGTATCAAACATATTTATTAAAAATAAATAGGAGTAGGGTTGCAGGATTATCATTGATTTTAACCCTAAACCACATTTGTTCTAGATATTCATTTTAAGATGGATACTCTTATTTGATAAGACTTGGTGTCAGCTGCGGGTTCTATATGACAGGGCATTGACTTAAAAGAGGAACTTTGGCAATAGAGCTTACAATAGGGGCATTATTAGCTCCAATATTATTTACTAAAATTCTAAAACCAGCTTGGCATTGTTATGTAACAAAACCATAGGGTGATGTTTTTCCCCCGTTCGGCCCCATCAAAGGGGTAATAGGGAAAATTCATCTACCCTCGGCATCTGGAATTCTCCGAGTTCTGACTAACCTTCTAAATCATGGTATTCGGTCATACAGGGGATGGTTTAGAACCATGTTCCCTAATGAACATAGCCAAAATGATTAATTTATCCAGTGACTGCGGGCAGTCATCCATGCCATAAGACTATGGATTATGGGTTTATAGAGTCTAAAAGACCCACTGCACGGCATTGGGCTGTCAGACAGGGCGATGAATCTCATCTCATCTGCACTAAGACTGTCAACACGGAAGCAGTACCTTTGGACACATCAAGAAATGGGGCATATACTGCTTGGACAACAACCTCGACCAAAAGGCCAAGAACATTCTGGCCGTATTGGAATTTTAAACAAGCCTCCATTATGATAATCGATGGAGCTACAGTGCCATCAATAGTGCCACAAGTGCACTCTCCAATTACCTATCACAAGGAACGGAGCGGCACGCGGGTGGGAACGCACCCCTGGTAAGAAAACCAGGTACTACTCCGAAATCTGGGACGTGGGTGTCGTTTCTCAACATGCTGAGGAGCTTGTAGCTCATAACAGTGTTGTCCTTCAGTAACAGACCAGGAAGATGGTTATGCTCATGGTGTGTTATTTACCGCACAACAAGTCCAGCCATTTAGCAAACTGAGCCTGGACTCCCTGATCATCTCACCGAGAAACTGGTCGTTGTCATACAGGATTTAATAAAAGAAAACAGATCGGGTTTCCTCGGGTCAAGTGTTTGAATTTATGGTACACCCATATGGCAACCGACTGTG
>NW_026576905.1:0-80000 GCF_028641065.1 Leucoraja erinaceus
ATTCTGAGAATAGTGCCATGGGATCTCTTGCATCCACCTGAGGAAATAAAAAGAGAAGTTGAAGTTTGTTTTAATATCCAGAAAAATGTTCAAAACCCGCATACCACTGTGGAATTGCATAAATATATATATTATCAGTGAAATTGCAGAATTGTTGTAAAATCCCAGTTTGTTCACTAATGTCCACCAGGGAAGGAAATATCTATCTTAATTAATATCTGAATTGCCTCGTATAATTGTAACTTTTAAAAAAAAATGTGGACACTATCATTTTTATTGAATTGCTCAGCCAGTTTGTGGGTGACAAATGGAAAGTCTGCCAGGTCTTCAGCTTGAATAATTCATACAAATTCCTCATTACTGTACAAGCAAATTGAACATTTTGACCTGTAAGGATCCCCTTTTGGCACTAATCTCAACTTGCAAGATTTTATTAACGAGAGCTGAGGCTAAAAGTCTTCGATGTAGTATTGCACAAGAATGCCTCAGCAGGCTAGACTGAATATGTGTGGAGAAAGATATTTCCGGTTTAGTTTAGAGATCCAGCGTGGAAACAGGCCCTTTGGCCCACCGAGTCTGCACCCATCGCTGATCTAGAAGAAGGGTTTCGGCCCGAAACGTTGCCTATTTCCTTCGCTCCATAGATGCTGCTGCACCCGCTGAGTTTATCCAGCATTTTTGTCTACCTTCGATTTTCCAACATCTGCAGTTCCTTCTTAAACACTGATCTAGTAAACTAGTTCTGTCCTGCACATTGATGACAATTTACAGAGTCCAATTAACTTACAAACCCTCGCGTCTTTCGAATGTGGGAGGAAAAAGGAGACCTTTTTGTCGTATTCCCCTTCTCTGCCTCCGTCTGCGCTGAGGCCTAAATGGAGCTGACGACCTCGAGGCTCCGGAGGCAGAGCACCGTCAGGACTCGCTCTGAGCTCGCTCCCGTGAGGGTGGTCCGACTCAGGGCTGGAAGAGCCTGGGACGCTCCCGTGAGGGCGGCCAGTCCGAGGGTGGAACGAGGCTCCCGTCGGAGCGGCCGAGCTCGGGAAGGTGCGGCGCTGGCAGCCCGAGGGAGGTTCGGCGCCCAAGTCGGGGCGGCCCGGTCCGGGGGAGAAGCGACGCCCAAGTCGGGGTGGCCCGGTCCGGGGGAGGTTCGGCACCCAAGTCGGGGCGGCCCAGCCCGAGGCTGAAGACGGCGCAGTACTCACGTGAGGGTGGCTGGGACGGTGTTCTGGCGGCGGTGGCCTGAGTCCGGGGTTCGGCCGCGGGCCAGCAGCTGTTTCTGCAGGACTGGTGGGCGGCAGCTTCAACCACCCCGGGCCGCGGTGTTTGAGCCGCGGGACTGTTCTTAACATCGCCCGGGGGGGGGGGTATCGCCCCAGCGCAGAGGGAGAAGAGGAGGGAAGAGACTGCGACCTAAGACTTTTGTCTCCATCACAGTGAGGAGATGCTGGGTGGACTCACTGTGGTGGATGTTAATATGTGTTAATTGTTGTTTTATTGTATTGTATTATATGTATGACTGCTGCAATTTCGTTCAGACTTCGGTCTGAATGACAATAAAAGGCTACCTATCTATCTATCTATCTAAATTGGAGCACCCGGAGAAAACTGATGCGTTCACAGGGAGAATGTACAAACTACCTACAGACAGCACCTGCAGTCAGGATCAAACCTGGGTCTCTGGCAATGTAAGGCAGCAACTCTACCAACGCTGAGCCACTGCGCCACCCAGTGACATTTCATTGTAATCATAGAATCATACAGCATGGAAACAGGCCATTCAGCCCAACATCCACATTGACCAGTGGGCAGTTTCCCATATTAATGCATCGTCCACCACTTAGTCCATAATCCTCTATACTTAAGGGAGTCAAGTGTTCATTTAATCACATCTTAAATACTGTCAATGACCCAACTTCAACCACTCTTGTCAGTAAATACATTCCAGGTACTTGCCTCTTTCTCATATCTCCCTCTTGAGGACCCTCCTAAGATCCAATTTTCTGGATATATTCAAGAGAGAGTTAGATATAGCTCTTAGGGCTAACAAAATCAAGGGATATTGGGAAACAGTAGGAACCAACAACATTCCCAAAAGAAGGTCCAGTAATCCTCTTTCCCTTATTGGTTTATCTACAAACTGTGTCAAAGAGCTCTCCTGGGGGCACCTCAAACATTCTGCACCCTCTGAATCCTTACAGCTAAAGCAATCCCAGTTTGTATCCTATCTCTTTCTTTAACTTGGAATCTTTTATCCTGACTAGTCTTGTGGGCTCATACTGGGGACTAGCTTTACAATTAGGCTTTGGGTTTGTGGGCAATATGTCACTTGAATTTATATGGTCATAACCCTTGGGAGCTGCTATTTTAATTTGATATACACTTTAAATTATATATTGTCCTATATTGCCCTGTTTTACTTATAATACCAATACCTAATGAGGGTATGTATTGAAAAGTTTGTTAGATTTAAGTTTTGGTTTAGACCCTGAATAGATTTTAGTGCAATATTGTTTTTCCTGCAGTTGTACAGGGTCTTGGTGAGACCACACATGCAGTATTGCGTACAGTTTTGGTCTCCTAATCTGAGGAAAGACATTCTTGCCATAGAGGATTTGAGTATAGGAGCAGGGAGGTTCTACTGCAGTTGCACAGGGTCTTGGTGAGACCACACCTGGAGTATTGTGTACAGTTTTGGTCTCCTAATCTGAGGAAAGACATTCTTGCCATAGAGGGAGTACAGAGAAGGTTCACCAGACTGATTCCTGGGATAGCAGGACTTTCATATGAAGAAAGACTGGATAGACTCGGCTAGTACACCCTAGAATTTAGAAGATTGAGGGGGGATCTTATAGAAATGTACAACATTCTTAAGGGGTTGGACAGGCTAGATGCAGGAAGATTATTCCCGATGTTGGGGAAGTCCAGAACAAGGGGTCACAGTTTGAGGATAAGGGGGAAGCCTTTTAGGACTGAGATGAGATTTTTTTTTTCACACAGAGAGTGGTGAATCTGTGGAATTCTCTGCCACAGAGGGTGGTTGAGGCCAGCTCATTGGCTATATTTAAGAGGGAGTTAGATGTGGCCCTTGTGGCTAAAGAGATCCTGGGGTATGGAGAGAAGGCAGGTACAGGATACTGAGTTGGATGATCCGCCATGATCATATTCAATGGCGGTGCAGGCTCGAAGGGCCAAATGGCCTACTCCTGCACCTAATTTCTATGTTTCTAAAAGATTGCAGTTAAATTAATATTGCTTTAAGTTCAGTGCTAGATTTAAAGTTATGTTAGGATTAGGTTTGTAGCTTGTGCTACATTTCCTTAGCAATTAAATTTTTAAATTAAACATTAAAAAAAAAAAGAGATATCTAAGAAGAAACACTTAACTCTCATCAACACATTTAATAAACAGATTGAGGCTCGCGACTGAAGAAGATGAACTTGAAGAGTTTACATTTGGTTTAGGCAACGGAGAGCAAAGATCCTATAGCTCTGCTATAAGATCTTTGACGGAGAGTGCCCTATGTGCCCTTTGGAGTTTAGAGTCTGCATCAATCAGTGTGGGGGTTGGTGAGGGGGTAGTGGATGGTGGGAGAACTCCCATAAGAAGGTGCTGAATTTTTATAAAATCACAGCAGTGAGGAGGTTAAGTATCTATACACATCCTGGGAAGTAGAAACTGGCTGTAGTCCAGTAGGTATCACACACGTACTAAATAACAGGCTCCGCTATCAATACTATTAAACAAACAAAGGTCTAATGGGATTAACCTTTAACCCTGGGTGTGCCTGCCAATCCCAGGCGCCGTGTTTTGTTGACCGACGCCAGGGACATGCACGACAGTGGAATTCAGAGCATTTGTATAATTCTGGACAACCCTGTCTGCCGCAGACACCCTTGCGCTCGCACATGCCGACTTTCTTCCCTGTTCATCGCATGGAATGAACTTTTAAGAGCTAAGAGCCACCCTTCTTTGTTTTCCCAAAATTTTCCAGCTGATAAAAAAATTAATACATTTAACATGCTTTGCTAAATCGTTTGGACAGCGTAACTATTACTATGAAAGGAAAACTGTTACTAACATATTGCCAAAGCTCAGGGAAGTAAACAAAAGATAAGTCCGAATGAAAGAAGCCCACAGTTGCATTATCGATTTGTCTCATCAATATTTTGTAGAAAGACCATCATCTTTGATCACTATGTCAACATTTACTGCAGTGGCGAATGTCATAATGCAGTTAGACACAAGGTGATGGGGTAACTCAGTGGGACAGGCAGCATCTCTGGAGAGAAGGAATGGGTGACGTTTCGGGTCGAGACCCAAATATCGTAGAATCTTTCTTTGGTCGAGACCCTTCTTCAGACTGGGAGGCAGTGGAGAAGGGAACTGGAGATATGGAAAGGTACAAAGAGAATGTAAGGTGTGAAAACAGCAGATCAAAGTAGACGAAAATGCCGGAGAAACTCAGCGGGTGCAGCAGCATCTATGGAGCGAAGAGAATTCCACAGACTCACCACTCTCTGTGAGAAAAAGTGTTTCCTCATCTCCGTTCTAAATGGCTTACTCCTTATTCTTAAACTGTGGCCCCTAGTTCTGGACTCCCCCAACATCGGGAACATGTTTCCTGCCTCTAGCGTGCCCAAACCATTAACAATCTTATATGTTTCAATGAGATTCCCTCTCATCCTTCTAAACTCCAGAGTGTAGAAGCCCAGCCGCTCCATTCTCTCAGCATATTACCACCCTGAAGAATCTTCTGACACACAGCATTTCTGAAGAAAAGGAAAAAGAGATGTTTCGGGTCGAGATCCTTCTTCAGATTGAGCCAGGGGAAAGAGAAACGATAGTTATAGACGGTGATATAGAGAGATCAGAACAAATGAATGAAAGATATGCAATAAAGTAACAATGATAAAGGAAACGAGCCATTGTTAGCTTGGTGTTTAAGAAGGAACTGCAGATGTTGGAAATTCGAAGGTAGACAAAAGTGCTGGATAAACTCAGCGGGTGCGGCAGCATCTATGGAGCGAAGGAAATAGGCAACATATCGGGCCAAAACCCTTCTTCGGACATATTAGCTGTGGTGGGAGGAGGTCGTAGAGTTGGAGGGAAGGGGGAATCACAGAGGGGGTCGTAGAGTCTGAAGAAGGGTTTCGGCACAAAACCCTTCTTCAGAAGGGTGCCTGAAGATGGGTTTTGGCCTGAAACATTGCCTATTGCATACAGTTTTGGTCTCCTAATCTGAGGAAAGACATTCTTTCCATAGAGGGAGTACAGAGAAGGTTCACCAGACTGATTCCTGGGATGTCAGGACTTTCATATGAAGAAAGACTGGATAGACTCGGCTTGTACACGCTAGAATTTAGAAGATTGAGGGGGGATCTTATAGAAACTTACAAAATTCTTAATGGACAGGCTAGATGCAGGAAGATTGCTCCCGATGTAGGGGAAGTCCAGAACAAGGGGTCACAGTTTAAGGATAAGGGGGAAATCTTTTAGGACCGAGATGAGGAAAACATTTTTCACACAGACAGTGGTGAATTTCTGGAATTCTCTGCCACAGAAGGTAGTTGAGGCCAGTTCATTGGCTATATTTAATAATAATAATAATAATTTTATTTATAGAGCACTTTAAAAACAAACATAGCTGCAACAAAGTGCTGTACATCACTAATCATTGACAAAAAAGTGAATACACACCAAAAATAACAATCAAAAGAAATAGTAGGAAAAGACATGTAAAATAAAGAAACATCAAAAACACCACAAACAGAAGCAAAGCCTCAGGCATGGTCAAAAGCCAGGGAGTACAAATGTGTTTTAACACTGGATTTGAAAATGGACAGAGAGGGGGCCTGTCTGATGTGCAACGGCAGGGTGTTCCAGAGTGCCGGAGCAGCAACAGAGAAGGCTCTATCCCCTCTGAGCCTCCGACTAGACCTCGGTACCTCCAGGAGCAGCTGACCAGCTGACCTGAGGGACCGGGCAGGAGCGTATGGGTGGAGCAGCTCAGAGAGGTAAGGCGGGGCGAGCCTTACCTAACTCACATCTAAGAGCGAGTTAGATGTGGCCCTTGTGGTTAAAGGGATCAGGGGGTATGGAGAGAAGGCAGGTACGGGATACTGAGTTGGATGATCAGCCATGATCATATTGAATGGCGGTGCAGGCTCGAAGGGCCGAATGGCCTCTACTCCTGCACCTATTTTCTATGTTTCTATTTCCTTCGTTCCACAGATGCTGCTGCACCCGCTGAGTTTCTCCAGCACTTTTGTCTACCATTGTTAGCTGTGGCTTAGGTGAAGACGAGGTACTGACAATGAGACTCAACAAGACCACTTGGGAGGGGGTGGGACGGTGACAGAGGGGATACAAAGGTTACTTGAAATCAATATTCATACCGCTGTGTTGTAAGTACTGTCGTCCTCTCTTCGTCCCTAACACTTCCCCATCTCTCTTTTCTTGTCACATTCTGCTGATAACGGCTCTACTATTAGAAAACAGTCACAGATCTGCGTCATGGCCTCTTACATTCTTCTATTGTTACATGTACAAAAAATCCCCAACTACTCTTGCCCCAATTTAAATTTCTTCCACCTAAATGATCCAAGAGATTTATTAACCATAGTTAAATGTTAATTTTAATTCCTGTCTCAAATGTTTGATCCATTAGGTTCGTAATTTTTATTATCATCCGGTGCAGAACACGAAACAAAATCTCAACCATGATCATAGTCTCTTGTGAGGGGCTGATACTTCCAAGAGGGCAGAAAATGTTACTAAGACGACAAAACATGGAATCATAGAAAATAGGTGCAGGAGGAGACCATTCGGCCCTTCGAGCCAGCACCGCCATTCATTGTGATCATGGCTGATCGTCCCCAATCAATAACCCGTGCCTGGCTTCCCCCCGTATCCCTTGATTCCACTGGTCCCTAGAGCTCTATCTAACTCTCCCTTAAATCCATCCAGTGACTTGGCCTCCACTGCCCTCTGCGGCAGGGAATTCCACAAATTCACAACTCTCTGGGTGAAAAAGTTTTTTCTCACCTCAGTCTTAAATGGCCTCCCCTTTATTCTAAGACTGTGTGGCCCCCCTGGTTCTGGACTCGCCCAACATTGGGAACATTTTTCCTGCATCGAGCTTGACCAGTCCTTTTATAATTTTATATGTTTCTACAAGTACCTCCCACTCATCCTTCATTCATTCGACATACGAAAGAAAATATTATAGATATATTTAATCATGTGTTGTGAAAAATGGCTTTGATACGTCAGTATTTGCTGATTTTGTCTGTGACTGTTGGTGTATCAGTGCTAGAACCCTTCATGTTTGAGATGCCAGAGATGCTGCCTGCGTTACTCCAGATTTTTGTGTCCATCTTCATTTTTGTGATTGTTTAATTTATTTTAGTGTGGAGATACATCGTGGAAACAGGCCCTACCACCCACCGAGTTTGCGCCGACCACACATTGACACTATCCTACACACACTAGGGACAATTTACATTTATATCAAGCCAATGTACCTGCAAACCTGAGATAGACACAAAAAACTGGAGTAACAACAAGACAGCATCTCTGGAGAGAAAGAATGGGTGACGTTTCGGTTCAAGACCCTTCTTCAGGCTAGGCAACGGAAAGGGAACTGAGAGGTATAGACCACAATGTGGGGAGATAAAGTAAGGAAGTAAGTACGTTTATTGGCCAAGTATTCACATACAAGGAATTTGCCTTGGTGCTCTGCCCACAAGTAACAACATGACATACAGTGACAGTTACGAATGACTCAGAAAACACTAAACATTAATAATAATAAGACATTAATGATAAAACACCATTGATCAAGCATGTGAACCAACAAAATACCAGATCAAAGGGAGGCTACAGATTTTTGGCTGTTGAGTAGAGCAAGGACTAGTGGATAATAAATGTTTTGATGTCTGGCTGTGGCAGCTTTGACAGTCCGGAGTCGCCTTCCAGAGGGAAGTGATTCAAAGAGTTTGTGGCCAGGGTGAGAGGGGTCAGAGATGATCTTGCCCGCTCGCTTCCTGGCCCTTGCAGTGCACAGTTCATCAATGGAGGGATGGTTGCAGCCAATAATCTTCTCTGTTGATCGGACGATTCGCTGCAGCCTCCAGATGACTCCAGCTTGGTGGCTGAGCCAAACTCTAAGCGTGACGCGCAAATGACGCCCGAGTGGGACAGGCCCTTTAACACGTCGTGGGAATCTATTAATGCGGGTTGGCGTGTAAACCTTGCGATTTTCCGCTGACCTAAACAAATATTTAAGTGGTGATTAGACACTTTTTTTCCCCATCGCATAATTCCGTAAGAATTGTTAGTGTTTTGAGAATTTCCAATAACTGCGTAACTCGGGGGTATTACTGAACTTGGCTGACAAACTGTGTAAAGAGGAACTGCAGATAACTGCTGGTTTAAACCGAAGACAGACACGAAAAGCTGGAGTAACTCGGCGGGACAGGCAGCATCGCTGGAGAGAAGGAATGGGACATTGACCCAATCCTTCTCTCCAGAGATGCTGCCTGTCCCACATAGTTACTGCAGCGTTTTGTGCCCAGCTGGCAAAGTGTTCCCAAATGCTTCCGAAAATATGTCAATATCAGACACAGCGCGGAAACAGGCCCTTCGGTCCACTGAGTAACACTATCCCTCCACACACTAGGGACTATCAGAGGGGACTGTGTAGAGAGGGTGGCGGATTTCCACTTCCTGGGAATCCATATTGAGGAGGACCTGACGTGGAGCGTGAACACCACTGCGCTGCTGAAAAAGGTCCAGCAGAGACTGCACTTCCTGAGGGTGCTCAGGAAGAATAACATCACTCAGAGACTGCTGCTGTCCTTTTATCGGTGCTCCATTGAGAGCATACTAACATACTGTGTATGCGTGTGGTACACCAGCTGCACAGCGGCTCAGAGGAAAGCGCTCCAGAGGGCCATTGACAACGCCCAGAGGATTGTCGGCTGCCCTCTCCTTACCTTGGAGGACTTACACAGTTCCCGCTGCACCAAAAAATCCCAGAATATCATAAAGGACATTTCCCACCCCAGACACTCCCTGTTTGAACTGTTGCCGTCAGGCAGACGGTACAGATCTACAAGGACAAGTACAAATAGACTAAAAAACAGTTTTTACCCCACTGCTATAAAAGCATTAAATGTAGCCGCCAATTATTTAGTTGTTTATCTTTAATATTTTACCTTGTATGTATCGTTAGCTTTTAGAAATGTTTGAATGCTGCACTGACTGGCTGACATTTTAAATTTCGTTGTACATGGTTCATGTTACAATGACAATAAAGAAACTATTCTATTCTATAATCTACAATTACGCCAAGCCAATTAGACTAAAACCTGCACGTCTTTGGTTTGTGGGGGGAAACCTTTTGCCTGCAATATTTCCAATTTGAATCACTGGATATTCACTCTGTGAAATTCACTGTAAAGTTACTTCAAGTCACTTTCGTCTCCAGTTCGTTCGCTGGAGTCTCACTCCATGGAAGACAAAAATGCTGGAGAAACTCAGCGGGTGAGGCAGCATCTATGGAGCGAAGGAAATGGTTAGGCAACGTTTAGGTTCGAGACCCTCCTTCAGAATTCACACTTAAGTGCTTCTCACTTAATACTGTAAAGCTTGTCAGGTTTTGTCAAGCCCAGTTTTGGATCGAGACCCAAGACACTGCAGATATTGGAACCGGGAGAAAAATAAATCAACCTTTTGAATGGACTGCGCCAGAAATATCAACGTTTGTTGCTGTTTGTACACAAAAATGCTGGAGAAACTCAGCGGGTGCAGCAGCATCTATGGAGCGAAGGAAATAGGCAACGTTTCGGGCCGAAACCCTTCTTCAGACTGATGGCTGATTGTTGCTGTTTGATGCATTTGGGAAGTGAAGGATATATAACAGCGGGGGAGAGAGGGGGGGGTTTTGAAAGTTTGTCAGTATTTTCACCGAATCTGTATTTGCAACAAAAAAAGACAAGCAAAGCGGTTTGATCTTGTAAGTGTGTCAGTATTTGCGAGGAGGTCTGATGGTCTCAGTACTTGCAAAGGGACTGAGGAGCGCAAACGGAAGGATAATGGGGACGCGAGACCCTGCAGATGCTGGAAGCTAGTTCTGGCGAGTGTCATTATTTACACGAGTGACCGGCGGAATTTGAGACTGGGTGTTCAACAATTTATGCAAAAATAGTAAATCGCAGCTGCAGAGGTGTTTGGACTGAATCCCTGAAGTGTGGTAGACACAACATACTGGAGTAACTCAGCGGGACAGGCAGCGTCTCTGGAGAGAAGGAATGGGTGACGTTTCGGGTCGAGACCCTTCTTCAGACTGGGTTGATCGACCCGCACAAAGTATAAAATCATGAAAGGAATTGATTGGGTAGACGCACAGAGTCTCCTGCCCAGAGTAGGTGAATCGAGGACATAGACACATAGAAAATAGGTGCAGGAGTAGAGGCCATTCGGCCCTTCGAGCCTGCACCGCCATTCAATATGATCATGGCTGATCATCCAACTCAGTATCCCGTACCTGCCTTCTCTCCATACCCCCTGATCCCTTTAGCCACAAGGGCCACATCTAACCCCCTCTTAAATATAGCCAATGAAATGGCCTCAACTACCTTTGTGGCAGAGAATTCCACAGATTCACCACTCTCTGTGTGAAAAATGATGTTCTCATCTCGGTCCTAAAAGATTTCCCCCTTATCCTTAAACTGTGACCCCTTGTTCTGGACTTCCCCAACATCGGGAATAATCTTCCTGCATCTAGCCTGTCCAACCCCTTAAGAATTGTGTAAGTTTCTATAAGATCCCCCCTCAATCTTCTAAATTCTAGCGAGTACAAGCCGAGTCTATCCAGTCTTTCTTCATATGAAAGCCCTGCCATCCCAGGAATCAGTCTGGTGAACCTTCTCTGTACTCCCTCTATGGCAAGAATGTCTTTCTTCAGATTAGGAGACCAAAATGTGGTTTAAGTGTTGTTTAAGGTGAAAGGGAAAAGATTTAATAGGAATCTGAGGGGGTGACTTTTTCACACATAAAGTCTGGTACTTTATACATCAAATCATTTTAACTGATTCTAAATATTGCAGCACTTGATTTAATTCCGGTTCTGAAAATTATTGTAGTCTTTCATTGTTTCACATTCAAAGTCTTGTGTGAAAAAGAAAGAAACATAGAAATTAGGTGCAGGAGTAGGCCATTCGGCACTTCGAGCCGAATGTATGCCGGAGGAGGTAGTTGAGGCTGGGACTATCCCAACGTTTAAGAAACAGGTAGACAGGTACATGGATAGGACAGGTTTGGAGGGATATGCACCAAACGCGGGCAGGTGGGACTAGTGTAGCTGGGACATGTTGGCCGGTGTAGGCAAGTTGGGCCGAAGGGCCTGTTTCCACGTTCACTCTAACAAAACCAATTATCCATAAATAAAGATATTCTGACCTGTCAACTATTCCAAAACAAACGAGTCTTTAAAAAAGACTTCCCTCCCACCTCCCCTCGCCCACTCATCGTTAAATCTGACCTGACCTACAGAGAGAAAGAGAGTCGTATGTAGGAACTTACATCCAATGTGTCTGTGTGTTCACTGTGTGTTCACTGTGACCCTCCAGTAAGTACTGTGTGCCCCCAGACACATGCGCTTTGTGTGACCGTGGAGAAACGTGCGCGGAGTTGCGTGGTGAATGAGTTCTCGGATTTCCGAGGGAAATCTCTCCCCGCATGTTGGAAGGGCCGACCGACCCCGCTGGGACAACATTGCCCCATCCTGTGTGTCTGTCTGTCTCTGTCCCGCGGCCGGCTGCACTGGACTGACACTGCAACAGGCAGCTGGAGCTCCGCGGGGAGGAGGGAGAGCGAGAGGTGGAGCTCGCCCCAAACTCCTTTTAAACCTCCCCTCCTTCATCTCCGCAAAAAAAAAAACCTCTGCCGTGCTGTGGCTGCCTTCGATTGACCGATCAGAAAAGCCGAACGGGTCCCATCTCTCTCTCCTTCCCTCTCTCTTCCTCGCGAATTGGATGTAAAAGTGGGGACGGAAAGCTGTCAGATTTATTCTGCCTCTCAACGTCCAACATTGCCCAATGGGAAACAGAGTCTCTCATGGAAGCTCAAGAAATGTGAATGAAGAGGACTATGAAGATTTGGATATGGGGACACCGAGTAAGTGGAATCCAGTTTAAGCTTCGCTTAGGCTCTCGACAACGAGAGGAACCAAATGTGCAATGTGCTATTTACTGACTCGGTTGTTGCCTCTTGAATGTTGCACACACACTGTGCCAGTGCGTTTGGAGTTAGGTGTGATGAAACCTTATACTGTGCGATTCGAGCTCTAGTGCTCCCACCCTTCACCTGCGCCACGAAAAGCAGCGTGTGTTTTAATGTAGGAAAAGTAACTTGCTGCTCCTTGAGGTACTGCCATAGAGGGAGTGCAGAGACGGTTCACCAGACTGATTCCTGGGATGTCAGGACTGTCTTATGAACAAAGACTGGATAGACTTGGTTTATACTCTCTAGAATTTAGAAGATTGAGAGGGGATCTTATAGAAACTTACAAAATTCTTAAGGGGTTGGACAGGCTAGATGCAGGAAGATTGTTCCCGATGTTGGGGAAGTCCAGGACAAGGGGTCACAGCTTAAGGATAAAGGGGAAATCCTTTAAAACCGAGATGAGAAGAACCTTTTTCACGCAGAGAGTGGTGAATCTCTGGAACTCTCTGCCACAGAGGGTAGTTGAGGCCAGTTCATTGGCTATATTTAAGAGGGAGTTAGATGTGGCCCTTGTGGCTAAGGGGATCAGGGGGTATGGAGAGAAGGCAGGTACGGGATACTGAGTTGGATGATCAGCCATGATCATATTGAATGGCGGTGCAGGCTCGAAGGGCCGAATGGCCTACTCCTGCACCTAATTTCTATGTTTCTATGTACCAAGGTCTAAGCGGAACCTCAGAGGGGATAGAGCCTTTTCTGTTGCTGCCCCGGCACTCTGGAACACCTTGCCGCTGCAGATCAGACAGGCCCCTTCACTGTCCATCTTTAAATCCTCCCTAAAAACTCACTTTTATTCACTGGCTGAGACATTGTTCCTGTTTTAGTGCTTTTAATGTCTTTTAATTTTTACTGTTTTTATAGTCCTGTCGTCTTAATGGTTTTAGTAGTTTGTAATAACTTTTTGTTGACTTCCCATGTACAGCACTTTGTGGTAACTGATGTTGTCTAAAAGCGCTTTATAAATAAAGTTATTATTATTATTATTATTATTATTATTATTATTATAAGTGACCTGTAAGAGTTCAGTGAAATGCTGAAAGTTTGTGGTGGAGGGGGGAATCATGTAATTCCGAGCAGATGCACGGAGCAAACCTGCCAATTGTAACAATAACAACTTATATTTAGACTGCCCTTTTCGTGCAACAGACTAAGCTGCAGATGCCAATAAAAGATGCCAGTGGTGATCTGGATGGAAAGTAAGAGAATGGTTACTGAGGACACTAAAAAAGATACTTGTAATAATAATAATAATAATAAATTTTATTTATGGGCGCCTTTCAAGAGTCTCAAGGACACCTTACAAAAAATTTAGCAGGTAGAAGAAAAACATGTAAGGGGAATGAAATAAATAGTAGAGACATGACTAGTACACAAAGTAAATCTCCGATGTTGCTTTGACTATCTGCAGTTCAGAGAATGGGCCTCTTTAGTTTTCTGGTGATAGTCGTTGAGTCGTACAGCAAGGGAACAGGCCCTTCAGCCCGACTTGTCCAACCTCTCCCACTTGCCCATGTTTGCCCAACATCCCTCTCCTCTTGTTTAAGAAGGAACTGCAGATGCTGGAAAATCGAAGGTACTCAAAAATGCTGGAGAAACTCAGCGGGTGCAGCAGCATCTATGGAGCGAAGGAAATAGGCAACGTTTCGGGCCGAAACCCTTCGGGTTTCAACCCGAAACGTTGCCTATTTCCTTTGGGTTTCGGGCCAAAACGTTGCCTATTTCCTTCGCTCCATAGATGCTGCTGCACCCGCTGAGTTTCTCCAGCATTCTTGTGTACATCCCTCTCCTCTTCTCTTCTTCTTCAGGACAACTTGTTCTATTTGATCTTCCGTTTGTGCATGTCGAGTTGATTGCATTAGTCGAAACAGGGCAGACCACGTGAAGGTTGCAATCTTCCACCCCATCCTCTTCTCCATGACGGGGCGGTCTGGAGAAGGGTTCCGACCCTAATTGTTACCTATTCCTTTTGTCCCGAGATGCTGCCTGACCCGCTGAGTTACTCCAGCATTTTGTGTCAAGTCAAGTTTATTTGTCACATACACATACGAGATGTGCAGTGAAATGAAAGTGGCAATGCTCGCGGACTTTTGTGCAAAAGACAAACAACAAAACAACCAAACAAATTATAAACACAATCATAACACACATATTCTTTTACATAATAAATAATGGAAGGAAAAACGTTCAGTAGAGTTAGTCCCTGGTGAGATAGGCGTTTACAGTCCGAATGACCTCTGGGAAGAAACTCCTTCTCAACCTCTCCGTTCTCACCGCATGGCAACGGAGGCGTTTGCCTGACCGTAGCAGCTGGAACAGTCCGTTGCAGGGGTGGAAGGGGTCTCCCATGATTTTATTTGCTCTGGAGTTGCACCTCCTGTTGTATAGTTCCTGCAGGGGGGTGAGTGAAGTTCCCATAGTGCGTTCGGCCGAACGCACTACTCTCTGCAGAGCCTTCTTGTCCTTGGCAGAGCAATTCCCAAACCAGATGGTAATGTTCCCGGACAAGATGCTTCCCGTCTATCCCTCTGAACCTTTTCTATCCATAAATAGATGCTAACGGTGAGAGGGGTCCCCGTCACCTCCTTCTAAACGTGTCATAAAATCGTTTACATTTACCTGAGAGCAGACGGACCTCAATTTGAGTCTGAAGAAGTGTTTCGGCCCGAAACATTGCCTATTTCCTTCGCTCCATAGATGCTGCTGCACCCGCTGAGTTTCTCCAGCATTTTTGTCTACCTCAAATTTAATGCTTGGCACCTGGTGAATCTGTGTACACTATTAGACGAGGAAACACGTTTTCTTAGAACGGAGACGAGGAAACACATTTTCTCACAGAGAGTGGTGAGTGTGGAACTCTCTGCCTCAGAGGGCGGTGGAGGCAGGTTCTCTGGATGCTTTCAAGAGAGAGCTAGATAGGGCTCTTAAAAATAGCAGAGTCAGGGGATATGGGGAGAAGGCAGGATTGGGGATGATCAGCCATGATCACATTGAATGGGGGTGCTGGCTCGAAGGGCCGAATGGCCTCTACTCCTGCACCTATTGTCTATTGTCTATTGTCTAAATGGGTGAGGTGTCCCCAGACATGATCTAAAACATTTAATTTCTTGTATATTTCACTTCTTCCTGACCCGACGACACATTTCTCAGGTAATTAATTCTTGATTGTTTTGTCTTGAGCTGCAGCCGCTGATTGTAAGTGTGACACAAACTGTAAAGAAGGAGCCATTTAAGTGAGCAAAAGCTTGGTTTAAGAGATGTACTTTAAAAGTACTTCGTACTTTTGCAGGGAGTGCAGCGTAGGTTCACCAGGTTAATTCCCGGGATGGCAGGACTGTCATATGCTGAGAGAATGGAGCGGCTGGGCTTGTACACTCTGGAGTTTAGAAGGATGAGAGGCAATCTCATTGAAACATATAGGATTGTTAAGGACTTGGACACGCTAGAGGCAGGAAACATGTTCCCGATGTTGGGGGAGTCCAGAACCAGGAGACACACACAGTTTATGAATAAGGGGTAAGCCATTTAGAACAGAGATGAGGAAACTTTTTCTCACAAAGAGTTGTGAGTCTGTGGAATTCTCTGCCTCAGAGGGTGGTGGAGGCCGGTTCTCTGGATGCTTTCAAGAGAGAGCTAGATAGGGCTCTTAAAGATAGCGGAGTCAGGGGATATGGGGTGGTGGCAGGAACGGGGTACTGATTGGGGATGATCAGCCGTGATCACATTGAATGGTGGTGCTGGCTCGAAGGGCCAAATGGCCTACTCCTGCACCTATTGTCTATTGTCTATTGTCTAAAATGATGAGCAGGAGAGAGTCAGACAGGTTTATGGCTACAGTTCCAGAACTTAATACCATTATTGACGTTATTAATATTATTCCCTTCATCATGCATCTGTACACTGTGGACGGCTCAATTGTAATCATGTATTGTCTTTCCGCTGACTGGTTAGCACGCAACAAAAGCTCGGTACATGTGACAATAAACTAAACGCAAACTAGACTAAAACTTAATGTTAGACTGTATGCATTAACATTACCAGCTAACACCATCCCTTACTGCTTTAGAAGTTAGTGATGCACCATCACTTGTTGTCCTGCTGGTGAAGTGCTGTTGGATAAGGAATTCCATTATTTAGACCCAACAACAATGGAAAAAACCGCAATGTGGTTCCATATCTGTGTATTAGTAACAAATCGAGCTGCCTGTCTTCTTCCATCGAACGTGTCCAAAGACAGGCAGCTCGATTTGTTACTAACATATATGAGAGAGAAGCGAGTGTCACCAAACTTCTGAATTCTCTGTGGTGGAACCCTCTCCAAGACAGACACACGTGAAGCTCACCGTTTGACCTGTTTTTACAAAATGTTAAATGGTCAGCTCGACATAGACTACAAGACCTACACCAAACCCAAACCAATTAGGAGCAGACGAGGGCATTCGATCCAATTTGTGATCCCAGCTACAAAGACAGATGTGTACAGCAATTCGTTCTTCCCCCGCTCAATTAAAGCATGGAATAATCTCCAACCCATCTATAGTTACCCATCCAGCTGCAACTCAATTTAAAGTAGCTCTTTCTTCCCAATAACCCTTTCTGGTTTAATTCCTCCCTCCACCACCTCCAGTTTACATTCCATTTGGAATATTTTGGAGGACCAAGAAACCAAGAAGAACCAAGAACGAAAGGTTGGTGCATTCCCAAGCCCCAGGGCTTGGGTCGCTGTGATCCCATCGATGAAACCTTGCAGACATGTTGCGGGTGTAGGTTGCACTCAACATGGAGATGATGAGTGACGGTGAAGAGCGTGTATAATTACAGGAGAGGTTTGGATATGAATCGGAATCAAGCCAGCTGTTCAGTCCTGGAAAATACTACACCTCTTGAGTATTGACAGAGTCGCACTCGTCCGGACACATGGATAGAATTCCAACACATTGTTTATTTTGGGAAGATGGTAGAGTAACTCAGGTCAGGCAGCATCTCTGGAGAAAAGGAATAGGGGATGTTTCGGGTCGAGACCCTTAGGGAGGTTTTAAGGAATCAGGAAGAAAGGCACCATGACAGAATGCCCTGCCTGTAGCCTATCTTGCTAGCCATGCATGTATGTGGCCACCTGGTTAATAGTATGGCCAGGATATTGATGATCAAGGATTACACCATTGCCAGCCACTGCTAATGTCAGTCTATAGTTGCTGGACGTGATATGAGGGAGGACCCAGAGTGATCTGCCATCTGATTGTTCCTCTGTTTAAAAGGCAAGCAGGGGTTTGGAATGTGTAGGTAGGAACTGCAGATGCTGGTTTACACCGAAGACAGACACAAAATGCTGGAGTAACTCAGTGGGGCGGGCAGCCTCTCTGGAGAGAAGGAATGGGTGAGGTTTCAGGTCGAGACCCTTCTTCATTCAGACTGGACGTTTCGGGTCGAGAAGCCAAAAACGTCACCCATTGCTTACTTCCAGAGATGCTGTCGGTCATTCATCACCATCGTTTAAAACATTAGCGACACATCAGTGCTGGTTTCTGACAGGAACGGTGACAGATGCACCACACATCTCCGTCCACCAGTTCCTGCAGACTTCCTCCGCTGGAAGTGTAGGATTTTGGTGTGTGTGTGTGTGTGTGTGTGTGTGTGTGTGTGTGTGTGTGTGTGTGTGTGTGTGTGTGTGTGTGTGTGTGTGTGTGTGTGTGTGTGTGTGTGTGTGTGTGTGTGTGTGTGTGTGTGTGTGTGTGTGTGTGTGTGTGTGTGTGTGTGTGTGTGTGTGTGTGTGTGTGTGTGTGTGTGTGTGTGCTTTATCATCATTCCTTACAATGCTATGTACGATTGTGATCGCAACTTCTACTGAAGTGTGGATGACCGTTGGCTCGCTAGGAGCTCATCCGCCCTTTGACAGGTCTTGTTTTTGGTCCTGCTGGGGGTCCACAGCCCCCTCCTCACCTGGCAAACCAGGTGGGGGGAGATGGTTTAGTCGCCGACTATCCGACCATGGAGCAGGTAGCACGGGATTACATGGTACCCGTGGCGGAGGGAACTCCCACCCCTGACCCGACCTGGCAGTGCCACTGAGTTACTCCAGCATTTTGTGTCTATCTTTAGGGGGTTTGGAATCACCGTTTAGAGCTTGTTTTGGCCTGTAGCCAGATTTCTTCAAGCAGGCTACAGTTCTTGGATGAAAACCATGAAGCACATTTAAGGGGAAAGAAGATAAAAGTGAAGGAGAAAGGATTAAAAGGTTATAGTGACAGGTTTAGTAAAAGATGAGAGAAGGTTTCTGTGACGAATGAATAACAGCAAAGACTAATTGGGATGAATGGAACTGGAGCTGGAAATCACATTAAGAACTTTGTGTTTGCCTAAACTAAACTAAATTGTGTCTTTACGAGGGATGGAAAATGCCCATAATATCAGACCCACTGCAGGTTGAATTGAATGGAGTGCAGATTTATGTGCATATAACTGCAGTTGTACAGGGTCTTGGTGAGACCGCACCTGGAGTATTGCAGACAGTTTTGGTCTCCTAATCTGAGGAAATACATTCTTGCCATAGAGGGAGTACAGAGAAGGTTCACCAGACTGATTCCTGGGATGTCAGGACTTTCATATGAAGAAAGACTGGATAGACTTGGCTTGTACTCGCTAGCATCTATGTTGCCACTTTGCCGGAACTATGTACTTGCACCCCAGGTCTCTCTATTCTATTCTAACACTTCCCAGGGACTCACCATTTACTGTGTGAAATCTGCCCTGGTTGCCTTGCCAGCATGTCGACATTATTGACTATTTTATTTGTTTATAATTGTTCTACTTATATCTTCCCGTGTCTCACTGATTTAATATGCATTAATATGGACATAGACTTACGTAGCACAGAATCCTTTCACCAAACTATCCAATGCCAACCGAGTTGCCAAGCCGAACTAGTCGCATGTACCATTCCTATCCGTGCATCTGTCCAAATGTCTATTAAATGCCTGAAGAAGGGTTTCAACCCGAACCGTCGCCTATTTCCTTTGCTCCATAGATGCTGCCTCACCCGCTGAGTTTCTCCAGTACTTTTGTCTACCGTCTATTAAACCAGTGATTCCCAACCTGGGGCCATGGCAAATCTCAGGGGGGCCACAGAAAAATGTTGGGATTTAGGGGGCCACAGGTTCAATGAAGGGGGCCACAGAGCTGCCTCCTAAATTTCAGTTGTAATAAATTGAAATCTATGTAGTTGAAATATTTTTGATGTTTGTGGAATAGAATAAAAGAGAATATATGCGCAATAATAGACACTGATATTTTTTTGGAAGGTATTATAACATTGAAGTACTTTTTTTCCGCAAATAATGTCAGGGGGGCCACAGAAAAATTAAAAGATCCCAAGGGGGCCATGAGCTAAAAAAAAGGTTGGGAACCACCGTATTAAACAATGTCCTCGTACCTGACTGTACCATTTCCTCTGGCATCTCGTTCCACATATCCACCAGGGGTTGTGGGGAGAAGGCAGAAGAATGGGATTAAGAGGGAAAGATAGATCAGCCATGATTGAACGGCAGAGTAGACTTGATGGGCCAAATGGCCTAATTCTGCTCCGATCACTTATGAACCCTAGTGTGAAAGTTTGCCACTCGGGTCATCCTTTGAATCTTTCCCCTCTTACCCTAAATCTGTGCACATAGAAATTAGGTGCAGGAGTAGGCCATTTGGCCCTTCGAGCCTGCACCGCCATTCAATATGATCATGGCTGATTATCCAACTCAGTATCCTGTACCTGCCTTCTCTCCATACCCCCTGATCCCTTTAGCCACAAGGGCCACATCTAACTCCCTCTTAAATATAGCCAATGAACTGGCCTCAACTACCTTCTGTGGCAGAGAATTCCACAGATTCACCACTCTCTGTGTGAAAAATGTTTTTCTCATCTCGGTCCTAAAAGATTTCCCCCTTATCCTTAAACTGTGTGTGTGGCCCCTTGTTCTGGACTTCCCCAACATCGGGAACAATCTTCCTGCATCTAGCCCGTCCAACCCCTTAAGAATTTTGCAAGTTTCTATAAGATCCCCCTCAATCTTCTAAATTCTAGCGAGTACAAGCCGAGTCTATCCAGTCTTTCTTCATATGAAAGTCCTGACATCCCAGGAATCAGTCTGGTGAACCTTCTCTGTACTCCCTCTATGGCAAGAATGTCTTTCCTCAGATTAGGAGACCAAAACTGTCTGCAATACTCCAGGTGTGGTCTCACCAAGACCCTGTACAACTGCAGTTATATGCACATAAATCTGCACTCCATTCAATTCAACCTGCAGTGGGTCTGATATTATGGGCATTTTCCATCCCTCGTAAAGACACAATTTAGTTTAGTTTAGGCAAACACAAAGTTCTTAATGTGATTTCCAGCTCCAGTTCCATTCATCCCAACTAGTCTTTGCTGTCATTCTTTCTCCACAGAAACCTTCTCTCATCTTTTACTAAACCTGTCACTATAACCTTTTAATCCTTTCTCCTTCACTTTAATCTTCTTTCCCCTTAAATGTGCTTCATGGTTTTCATCCAAGAACTGTAGCCTGCTTGAAGAAAACTGGCTACAGGCCAAAATAAGCTCTAAACGGTGATTCCAAACCCCCTAAAGATAGACACAAAATGCTGGAGTAACTCAGTGGCACTGCCAGGTCGGGTCAGGGGTGGGAGTTCCCTCCGCCACGGGTACCATGTAATCCCGTGCTACCTGCTCCATGGTCGGATAGTCGGCGACTAAACCATCTCCCCCCACCTGGTTTGCCAGGTGAGGAGGGGGCTGTGGACCCCCAGCAGGACCAAAAACAAGACCTGTCAAAGGGCGGATGAGCTCCTAGCGAGCCAACGGTCATCCACACTTCAGTAGAAGTTGCGATCACAATCGTACATTGCATTGTAAGGAATAATGATAAAGCACACACACACACACACACACACACACACACACACACACACACACACACACACACACACACACACACACACACACACACA
This sequence comes from Leucoraja erinaceus, assembly GCF_028641065.1. NCBI lineage: Eukaryota > Metazoa > Chordata > Chondrichthyes > Rajiformes > Rajidae > Leucoraja > Leucoraja erinaceus. The sequence goes on from NW_026576905.1 coordinate 21,286, forward strand.
CACACACACACACACACACACACACACACACACACACACACACACACACCAAAATCCTACACTTCCAGCGGAGGAAGTCCGCAGGAACTGGTGGACGGAGATGTGTGGTGCATCCATCACCGTTCCTGTCAGAAACCAGCACCGCTGTGTCGCTAATGTTTTAAACGATGGTGATGAATGACCGACAGCATCTCTGGGAATAAGTTATGGGTGACATTTTTGGCTTCTCGACCCGAAACGTCCAGTCTGAATGAAGAAGGGTCTCGACCTGAAACCTCACCCATTCCTTCTCTCCAGAGAGGCTGCCCGTCCCACTGAGTTACTCCAACATTTTGTGTCTGTCTTCGGTGTAAACCAGCATCTGCGGTTCCTACCTACACATTCCAAACCCCTGCTTGCCTTTTAATCAGAGGAACAATCAGATGGCAGATCCCTCTGGGTCCTCCCTCATATCACGTCCAACAACTATAGACTGACATTAGCAGTGGCTGGCAATGGTGTAATCCTTGATCATCAATATCCTGGCCATACTATTAACCAGGTGGCCACATACATGCATGGCTAGCAAGATAGGCTAGAGGCAAGGCATTCTGACATGGGTGCCTTTCTCCCTGATTCCTTAAAACCTCCCTAAGGGTCTCGACCCGAAACATCACCTATTCCTTTTCTCCAGAGATGCTGCCTGACCTGAGTTACTCCACCATCTTCCCAAATAAACAATGTGTTGGAATTCTATCCATTTGTCCGGACGAGTGCGACTCTGTCAATACTCAAGAAGTGCAGTATTTTCCAGGACTTGATTCCGATTCATATCCAAACCTCTCCTCTAAATATCCACGCTCTTTGCCGTCACTCATCATCTCCATGTTGAGTGCAACCTACACCCACAACAAGTCTGCAAGGTTCATCGATGGGATCACAGCATCCCAAGCCCTTGAGCTTGAGAATGCACCAACCTTTCGTTCAGATATGGAACCACATTGCGGTTTTTTCATGGGTCTAAATAATGGAATTCCTTATCCAACAGCACTTGACCAGCAGGACAACAAGTGATGGTGCATCACTAACTTCTAAAGAGCAGTAAGGGATGGCATTAGCTGGTAATGTTAATGCATACAGTCTAACATTAAGTTTTAGTTTAGTTTACGTTTACAAGATCAAGATACAAGATACAATTTATTTGTCATTTGGACCCCTTGAGGTCCAAACGAAATGACGTTTCTGCAGCCATACATTTCAAACAAATAGACCCAAGACACAACATAATTTACATAAACATCCATCACATCGCTGTGATGGAAGGCCAAAAAACTTATCTCTCCACTCTCTCCCCCGCCCCCCCCCCCCCCCCCCCCCCCCGATGTCAGAGTCAAAGTCAAAGCCCCCGGCTGGCGATGGCGATTGTCCCGCGGTCATTAAAGCCACGCCGGATGATGCAAGGTCGCACACCGGGTTCTTGATGTTAGAGCCCCCAGCGTGCGCTCGCAGAGTCCCGCGGCCATTCCAAGCCGCGCGGGGGCGGTGATGTCAGGCCCCGCTCCAGGAGCTCTTCGACCCCGCAACTCGGGCGGGAGAAGTCGCCGTTGCGAGAGCCCTGAAAAGCGGTCTCCCCCCAGGGACCCGCGGGCTCCCGGTGCCGCCGTCCGCCAGACCCGCAGTTGCAGCCTCTGAATCTCCGGAGGTCGGGCCGCAGCAGCAGCAGCAGCAGCGCTCCACCACCGCTCCACCCGCTCTGGACTCGGCCAGCTCGACGATGGTGAGGTGAGTCGTCGGCACCAGAGCCCCCGGTCTTCCTGTTGGAGGCCGCTCCTCGTTGCAGCCCCAACGACAACGGAGACCCGACAAAGAAAAGGTCGGGTCTCCCGTGCAGGGAGAGATTAAAAGTTACCCCACTCCATCCCACCCCACCCCCACCCCCCCACACACACACCCCAACAAAAAATAACAAAAACTACATAAAAACATAGACAAAAAATAATAAAAACGCAGACGGGCTGCAGAGGCCGCTGCTGACGAGAGTCGCGCCGCCTGCTGTATTTCGCCGCGGAGTTTATTGTCACGTGTACCGAGGTACAGCGAAAAGCTTTTGTTGCATGCTAACCAGTCTGCGGAAAGACAATACATGATTACAATTAGAGCCGTCCACAGTGTACAGATACAGGATAAGGGAATGATGTTAATAACGTGAATAATGGTATTAAGCTCTGGAACAGTAGCCATAAACCTGTCTGGCACTCTCCTGCTCATTATTTTAAAGGACATCTCTTAAACCAAGCTTTTGCTCACTTAAATGGCTCCTTCTTTACAGTCTGTGTCACACTTACAAACAGCGGCTGCAGCTCAAAACAAAACAATCAAGAATTAACTACCTGAGAAATGTGTTGTCGGGTCAGGAAGATGTGAAATATCCAAGAGATTAAATGTTTTAGATCATGTCTGGGGACACCTCACCCATTTAGACAATAGACAATAGGTGCAGGAGTAGAGGCCATTCAGCCCTTCGAGCCTGCACCGCCATTCAATGTGATCATGGCTGATCATCCCCAACCAGTACCCCGTTCCTGCCTTCCCTCCATATCTCCTGACTCCGCTATTTTTAAGAGCCCTATCTAGCACTCTCTTGAAAGCATCCAGAGAACCTGCCTCCACCGCCCTCTGAGGCAGAGAATTCCACAGACTCACCACTCTCTGTGAGAAAAAGTGTTTCCTCGTCTCCGTTCTAAATGGCTTACCCCTTATTCTTAAACTGTGTGTGTGGACCCTGGTTCTGGACTCCCCCAACATCGGTGAACATGTTTCCTGCCTCTAGCGTGTCCAAGCCCTTAACAATCCTATATGTTTCAATGAGATGCCCTCTCACCCTTCTAAACTCTTAAACTGTTTAAGTTAAGCTATTTAAGTTAAGAATTGCAACAGTCCAGGGGGTATATTATCTGTTTCCAACGCCCAACTAGAGACCCAGGTTCAATCCTGACCACAGGTGTTTGTCTGTACGGAGTTTGTACGTTCTCTCCGTGACCTGCGTGGGATTTTACCGAGATCTTCAGTTTCCTCCCACACTCGTACAGGTTTGTAGATTAATTGGCTTGGTATAAATGTAAATTGTGCGTAGGATAGTGTTAGTGTGCGGGGATTGCTGGTCGGCGCCTACTCTGTGGGCTGAAGGGCCTGTTTCCGTGCTGTATCTCTAAATTCAACGTTGAACGTAGCTAACAGTATTGTATCTCAAGGAAGATAACATAAACACATCTAAATGATGTATCTTGTAAAATAATTAATTCCATTTGGACTGGTTCTTCCCAGCTGTTATCAGGCAACCATCCTATCAACAATTACAGAATGGTCCTGTGTTACTTTCTACCTCATTGGAAACCATCGGACTATCTTTAATCGGACTTTACTAGACTTAATCCTCAGTTATGGTGTGCCACAGTTTATCATGCACTAGGATAGTGTTAATGTGCAGAGATCGCTGGTGGGTGTGGACTCGGTGTGCTGAAGGGCCTGTTTCCGCACTGTATCTCTAAACTAAACTAAACTAAACTAAACCACATAGATTCAGTAGATAATATTCCAATCTCAGGACCACTTGATCCACTTGGCATAGCACATAGTTCCTGACAGTTAATTTAACCACATTGACAGAAGTATGTTTCCTATTCAGATATTCCTTATCTACAAGTGGCCGACAGCCAGATTTCTATTAGCATGAGCTACTTTCATAGAAACATAGAAACATAGAAATTAGGTGCAGGAGTAGGCCATTCAGCCCTTCGAGCCTGCTCCACCATTCAATATGATCATGGCTGATCATCCAACTCAGTATCCCGTACCTGCCTTCTCTCCATACCCCCTGATCCCTTTAGCCACAAGGGCCACATCTAACTCCCTCTTAAATATAGCCAATGAACTGGCCTCAACTACCTTCTGTGGCAGAGAATTCCACAGATTCACCACTCTCTGTGTGAAAAGAAAAATGTTTTTCTCGTCTCGGTCCTAAAAGACTTCCCCCTTATCCTTAAACTGTGACCCCTTGTTCTGGACTTCCCCAACATCGGGAACAATCTTCCTGCATCTAGCCTGTCCAACCCCTTAAGAATTTTGTAAGTTTCTATAAGATCCCCCCTCAATCTTCTAAATTCTAGCGAGTACAAGCCGAGTCTATCCAGCCTTTCTTCATATGAAAGTCCTGACATCCCAGGATTTCACATTTAATTTTGTGTTTCCCTTGTTATTATGACAAAGTATTTAGTTCCTATTCGTCCTCTCCCTAAAACACCGAAAAGAACAACACTGGACCGCCAGCGCTGACCAGTGAGATTCCAAGATGGCGTCCAAGCCAGGCGACTCTGTGTGTGCTTGTCACAGAGAAGTAGATTTGCAATCACGAAATACAATCCCTCCACTCTCTCAAACCTCTACTCTGACAGTATCATCTTTATTTTGGTTTAGTTTAGAGATACAGCGCGGAAACAGGCCCTTCGGCCCCCCGTGTCCGCACCGACCAGCGATGCCCGCACGCTGGTCAAGTCAAGTCAATTTTATTGCTATAGCACATTTAAAAAACAACTCTCGCTGGCCAAAGTGCTTTACATTGGCGGAGGTACTAACGTTATACTACAGTGGTTCATAGATTAAGCATATACATAAATACATACATATAGCCCTCACTCAGAGGACGTCAAGAAAGGCTCGAGAGTAAAGATGAGTTTTAAGTCTCGACTTAAAGGAGTCGATGTAGGGGGCAGTTCTGATGGGAAGGGGGATGCCGTTCCACAGTCTAGGAGCTGCAACCGCAAAGGCGCGGTGAGTCGCCCCTGAGCTTATGCCTAGACCGCGGGATGTTCAGTAACCCCAAGTCGGCCAATCTGAGGGGCCTGGAGGTGGTGTGGTGGGGAAGCAGACTTTTGATGTAGGTGGGGGCAAGCTCTGTAGACATAGAGGAGGATCTTGAAATGTATACGGAACCGCACATGGAGCCAGTGGAGAGAGGCCAGGATCGTGGTGATTTTCCGGGTGCCCGTCCTATCCTACACACATTAGGGCAGGGATTCCCAACCTTCTTCATCCCATTTACCCCTGGCAACTTTAATAGCACATAACAATGTTATGTCACTTGTTTATGAACAACTAATGATGAACAGATATACCAGTATACCAGAACCAAACACAGTCAGTCAATGAGAAAAAATATGTGCAAATCCAGAGTCAACAAATGTACTTTCTGGGTAGGTGAGATTTATCCCCTGGGGGTAGATTTACCCCAGGTTGGGAATCCTTGGACTTGGGACAATTTAGATCTTGGAGGGGGTGGATGATTGCAACCTTCACATAGTCCGCCCTGTTTCGACCAATGCAATCAACTCGACGTGCACAAACAGAAGATCAAGTAGAACAAGTTGTCCAACAACTTTAGGCTGTGCACGCCACATGCAAGAAGAAGAAGATCTTGGAGAAAACCCACGCAGTCACGGGGAGAACGTACAAACACCGTACAGACACCACCCGGAGTCAGGATCGAACCCGGGTCCCTGGCACTGTAAGGCAGCAACGTTACCATACTCTTGTTCTTATGACAAAGCATTTGGTTTCTATTTAATCCCGCACTAAAACATCAAAAAGATCAACACTGGACTGCTAGCACTGACAAGGAGGACCCTTGCGGTCCTGGCTCGAAGGGCCGAATGGCCTACTGCTACACCTATTGTCTATTGACCCAAGATGGTGCCCAACCCAGACAACTCTTTCTGTTCTAATCATCAAAAAGTGGATCTGCAACAGGCATTACACTCGCTCCACTCTTGTACACCTATACTCTGACAGGATCAAGTACACCTCTGGTACACCAGTCATTGTACAAATCTGGTACACCAGTCATTGAAAGTACAAATCTGCTACACCAGTCATTGAAAGTAGGAATGCAGGTGCAGCAGGCAGTGAAGAAAGCAAATGGTATGTTAGCATTCATAGCAAAAGGATTTGAGTATAGGAGCAGGGAGGTTCTACTGCAGTTGTACAGGGTCTTGGTGAGACCACACCTGGAGTATTGCGGACAGTTTTGGTCTCCTAATCTGAGGAAAGACATTCTTGCCATAGAGGGAGTACAGAGAAGGTTCACCAGACTGATTCCTGGGATGGCAGGACTTTCATATGAAGAAAGACTGGATAGACTCGGCTTGTACACGCTAGAATTCAGAAGATTGAGGGGGGATCTTATAGAAACTTACAAAATTCTTAAGGGGTTGGACAGGCTAGATGCAGGAAGATTATTCCCGATGTTGGGGAAGTCCAGAACAAGGGGTCACACAGTTTGAGGATAAGAGGGAAGTCTTTTAGGACCGAGATGAGAAAATCATTTTTTACACAGAGAGTGGTGAATCTGTGGAATTCTCTGCCACAGAAGGTAGTTGAGGCCACAGTTCATTGGCTATATTTAAGAGGGAGTTAGATGTGGTCCTTGTGGCTAAAGGGATCAAGGGGTATGGAGAGAAGGCAGGTACAGGATACTGAGTTGGATGATCAGCCATGATCATATTGAATGGCGGTGCAGGCTTGAAGGGCCGAATGGCCTCTACTCCTGCACCTATTTTCTATGTTTCTATGTTTCTACACTGTGGATGGCACAACTATAATCACGCATTGCCTTTCCGCTGACTGGTTAGCACGCAACAAAAGCTTTTCACTGTACCTCGGTACACGGGGCGATAAACTAAACTCAAATTCAAACCTGTCCAAAAGTTCTGTTTCTTGTCTCAAATGTGACCACATGTTAACTGATCGTTCTTTATCTTGACTCCCATTTCTTGCAGGACTTCTTGCAGTTCTAGTGATGTTATTCAGTTACGTAAAACCTGCAAAGTCAACTCCTCTCCAGCCAGTCTGTGACATCCGCGTACTGGACAATTACATTCGAGAAGCAAAGAATGCTGCAAATACAGCGGTAGGTAGGCCCTTGTGTGAGCTTATGTGGTCTGCTATTGGTATAATGTAATGTTTCATTTGTGTTTACATAGACAATAGGTGCAGGAGTAGGCCATTCGGCCCTTCGAGCCTGCACCGCCATTCTTCCAAAATCGAGGCTAAGTTGATGACAGTCTGAAGAAGGGTCTTGACCCCAAACAACGCTATCCATGTTCCCCAGAGATGCTGCCTGATTCGCTGAGTTACTCCAGCACTTTGTGTCATTTTTCTTTGTATACTAGCATCTGCATTTACTTGTTTCGACATAAAAACATAGAAAATAGGTGCAGGAGTAGACCATTCGTCCCTTCGAGCCTGCACCGCCATTCAATATGATCATGGCTGATAATCCAACTCAGTATCCTGTTCCTGCCTTCTCTCCATACCCCCTGATCCCTTTATCCACAAGGGCCACATCTAACTCCCTCTTAAATATAGTCAATGAACTGCGTGGCCTCAACTACCTTCTGTGGCAGAGAATTCCACAGATTCACCACTCTCTGTGTAAAAAATGATTTTCTCATCTCGGTCCTGAAAGACTTCCCTCTTATCCTTAAACTGTGTGACCCCTTGTTCTGGACTTCCCCAACATCGGGAATAATCTTCCTGCATCTAGCCTGTCCAACCGCTTAAGAATTTTGAAGGTAGACAAAAATGCTGGAGAAACTCAGCGGGTGCAGCAGCATCTATGGAGCGAAGGAAATAGGTAACGTTTCGGGCCGAAACCCTTCTTCAGACTTTTTGTATGTTACTATCAGTTTGAGCCTAGCCCTTAGTCTTTTCACCCCATCAGCTGTCGCATACAGCACATAATCCTCCCACATTTTCGCCCACCTCCAACGGGATACTACCACCAGCCACATCTTCCCATCTCCACCCCTCTCCTCTTTCTGCGGAGACCGTTCTCTCTGCAACTCCTTGGTTAACACATCCCTTCCCACCCAAACCACCCTCACCCTAGATAATTCCCCCAGCAACCACAGGAGATGCAACACCTGTCTATATACCTCCTCCCTCGACTCCGTCCAAGGACCCCAACAGTCCTTTCAGTTGAAACATCGAAACATAGACAACAGGTGCAGGAGTAGAGGCCATTTGACCCTTCGAGCCTGCACCGCCATTCAATATGATCATGGCTGATCATCCAACTTAGTATCCCATCCCTGCCTTCTCTCCATACTCCCTGATCCCTTTAGCCACAAGGGCCACATCTAACTCCCTCTTAAATATAGCCAATGAACTGTGTGGCCTCAACTACCTTCTGTGGCAGAGAATTCCATAGATTCACCACTCTCTGTGTGAAAAATGATTTCCTCATCTCGGTCCTGAAAGACTTCCCTCTTATCCTTAAACTGTGTGACTCCTTGTTCTGGACTTCCCCAACATCGGGAATAATCTTTTACCCGCACCCGCTGAGTTTCTCCAGCTTTTTTGTGTAACCTTCGATTCTCCAGCATCTACAGTTCCCTCTTAAACATCGGGAATAATCTTCCTGCATCTAGCCTGTCCAACCCCTTAAGAATTTTGAAGGTACACAAAAATGCTGGAGAAACTCCTCCCTCACCTACTGTATCCGCTGTTCCAGGTGCGGACTCCTATATATCGACGAGACTAAGCGCAGGCTCGGCGATCGTTTAGCTCAGTGGTTCTTTTAACCTTTTTGGCACCAGTACGCACATACGCGAACAAAATACTGTATGTGGTATGTACCTTTGTTAGGTTCCTAAACATGGGCTCAACAAATTGCTATGTTATTAGTGTCCCCTTCATGACCCCCGGCAAAGCCCCAAACGACCCACATAGGCGGTCACGACCCCCAGGTTAAGAACCACTGGTTTTAGCTGAACACCTCCGCTCAATCTGCCTTGGCCTAGGTGCTCTTTACACACTTTAACTCCCACCATCCCGTTCCCACACCGACCTCTCTGTCCTGGGCCTCCTCCACTGTCAGAGTGAGGCCTAGCGCACAAACTGGAGGAACAGCACCTCATATTTCGCTTGGGCAGTGGTATGAACATTGACTTCTCTAACTTCAAGTAACCCTTGCGTCCCCTCTCTCTCCATCCCCCTCCCGCACCCGAGTCATCCTACTAGTTTCACTGTCGTCCTGCTTAATTTCACTGTTATCACCTTCTCCACAGCCAACAATAGACCATTGTGGACTCCACTTTTACTTGATCATCCTTGCTGGCTTTGATTTGTCCCGTTTGCATTCCTTTCGTTCATTTGCCTTTTGTACCTTTTTCGATTTTCTCCCTACCCTCTCCCCTGACTCTCAGTCTGAAGAAGGGTCTCGACGAAGGGTTTCCAGGACAAGGGGTCACAGCTTAAGGATAAGGGGGAAATCCTTTAGAACCGAGATGAGAAGAACTTTTTTCACACAGAGAGTGGTGAATCTCTGGAACTCTCTGCCACAGAGGGTAGTTGAGGCCAGTTCATTGGCTATATTTAAGAGGGAGTTAGATGTGGCCCTTGTGGCTAAAGGGATCAGGGGGTATGGAGAGAAGGCAGGTACGGGATACTGAGTTGGATGATCAGCCATGATCATATTGAATGGCGGTGCAGGCTCGAAGGGCCGAATGGCCTACTCCTGCACCTAATTTCTATGTTTCTATGTTTCTATGACCCGAAACATCACCTATCCCTTTTCTCCAGATATACTGCCTGACCCGCCAGATTTTTATTTCTTACCTTCCATGTAGACTAGCATCTGCAGTTCCTTCCTATACACCTTGGTCTTGATTGTTCACTTTCTTCAACAATAGATTATCGTGAGATTGTGAAGGTAATCCCTTAGTAACTGATTCTCAGCAATTCATTGGGTATTTGAATGCTATGTTCCTTAATAGACATTCTAAAATCTCACTGTTGCCGTACAAGTTCAATTCCAATGCATAACAAGAATGAGAATAAAAATAATGATAAAAAGACTATAATTGGCAACGATTCAGCTAATGTGTGTGTGCGGAGGAATAAAGGTGAGTTATGCCCCTGTCCCAACCTGAACGGAAACCTCTGGAGACTTTGCGCCCCACCCAAGGTTTAAGTGCGGTTCCCGGAGGTTGCAGGTGGTTGCAGGTAGTGGAAGCAGGTGGGGAGACTGACAAAAACCTCCGGGAACCGCACGGAAACCTTGACGGAGGCAGCGACTCTACCCACTGCGCCACCGTGCCATTACTCCAGCACTTTGTGTCGTTCTGTGTATTAACCAGCATCTGCAGTTCCAGTACAGTAGCGGTGCAAATAATGTGAGCAGAGAGAGCTCGGGACATCGTACAAACACGTCGCATGGCCATAGTTTTAAAAAAGCCCCGTCAATGAGTAGCCCTAGTTAACGTCGTTCAGCGTCAGAGAGCATGCATCAGATTCCTCCTCGCACTATTTTCCCAAATGCTTAACCTGGTTATTGCAAAAGCATTTAACACCTCTGTTCAAATAGCTGAGAGAGGAATCTCATACCAGTATGATAAGTGTTTAGCTGATAACATTCCTCACAGTTGTTTGCAGGCTACAATGTTTACTGTAACGACCGCCTGGTGCTGACTAATTTTTTGGGAAACTTGTTGTTCCTTCCGCACAGATCAGTCCTGTCTTGAAACAATAGATTCCCCGGCTACTGATGCAGGGCCATGGCATGTGGCAGCTCTCCATCATCCAGTCTGTCATTACAACGGCACATTAACTTGTCAAATTCAATCCCTTACAGTCTCTCCCTCTGGTGATGACATTCTCAATTACACTTTACACTTGGGTATGCTGGCTTCTCCGGATTTACCCGACAGAGTCTCTCCTTGCCCTTATAACCATTATCGCCTTGCCCGCAAAGATAGACACAAAATGTTGTAGTAACTCAGCGGGACAGACAGCATCTCTGGGCCTATTTCCATCGCTCCATAGATGCTGCTGCACCCGCTGAGTTTATCTAGCATTTTTGTCTACTCTGGATAGAAGGAATGGGTGACGTCTTCAGTCTCAAGAAGGGTCTCGTCCAAAAACATAGAAACATAGAAAATAGGTGCAGGAGTAGGCCATTCGGCCCTTCGAGCCTGCACCGCCATTCAATATGATCATGGCTGATCATCCAACTCAGTATCCTGTACCTGCTTTCTCTCCATACCCCCTGATCCCCTTAGCCATAAGGGCCACATCTAACTCCCTCTTAAATATAGCCAATGAACTGTGGCCTCAACTACCCTCTGTGGCAGAGAGTTCCAGAGATTCACCACTCTGTGTGTGAAAAAAGTTCTTCTCATCTCGGTTTTAAAGGATTTCCCCCTTATCCTTAAGCTGTGACCCCTTGTCCTGGACTTCCCCAACATTGGGAGCAATCTTCCTGCATCTAGCCTGTCCAACCCCTTAAGAATTTTGTAAGTTTCTATAAGATCCCCTCTCAATGTCCTAAATTCTAGAGAGTATAAACCAAGTCTATCCAGTCTTTCTTCATAAGACAGTCCTGACATCCCAGGAATCAGTCTGGTGAACCTTCTCTGCACTCCCTCTATGGCAATAATGTCCTTCCTCAGATTTGGAGACCAAAACTGTACGCAATACTCCAGGTGTGGTCTCACCAAGACCCTGTACAACTGCAGTAGAACCTCCCTGCTCCTATACTCAAATCCTTTTGCTATGAAAGCTAACATACCATTTGCTTTCTTCACTGCCTGCTGCACCTGCATGCCTACTTTCAATGACTGGTGTACCATGTCACCCAGGTCTCGCTGCATCTCCCCTTTTCCTAGTCGGCCACCATTTAGATAATAGTCTGCTTTCGTGTTTTTGCCACCAAAATGGATAACCTCACATTTATCCACATTATACTGCATCTGCCAAACATTTGCCCACTCACCCAGCCTATCCAAGTCACCCTGCAGTCTCCTAGCATCCTCCTCACAGCTAACACTGCCCCCTCTGGATTTACCCGACAGATTCTCTCCTTGTCCACATAACCATTATCGCCTTGTCCTCAAAGATAGACACAAAATGCTGTAGTAACTCAGCGGGACAGACAGCATCTCTGGGCCTATTTCCATCGCTCCATAGATGCTGCTGCACCCGCTGAGTTTATCTAGCATTTTTGTCTACTCTGGATAGAAGGAATGGGTGACGTCTTCAGTCTCAAGAAGGGTCTCGTCCAAAAACGTCACATAGAAACATAGAAAATAGGTGCAGGAGGAGGCCATTCGGCCCTTTGAGCCTGCACCGCCATTCAATATGATCATGGCTTATCATCCAACTCAGTGTCCCATCCCTACCTTCTCTCCATACCCCTGATCCCTTTAGCCACAAGGGCCACATCTAACTCCCTCTTAAATGTAGCCAATGAACTGGCCTCAACTACCTTCTCTGGCAGAGAATTCCATAGATTCACCACTCACTGTGTGAAAAATGTTTTTCTCATCTAGGTCCTAAAATACTTCCACAGTGTAGAAACATAGAAACATAGAAAATAGGTGCAGGAGTAGGCCATTCGGCCCCTCAAGCCTACACCGCGATTCAATATGATCATGGCTGATCATACAACTCAATATCCTGTACCTGCCTTCTCTCCATACCCCCTGATCCCTTTAGCCACAAGGGCCACATCTAACTCCCTCTTAAATATAGCCAATGAACTGTGGCCTCAACTACTTTCTGTGGCAGAGAGTTCCACAGATTCACCACTCTCTGTGTAAAAAATGTTTTCCTCATCTCGGTCCTAAAAGACTTCCCTCTTATCCTTAAACTGTGACCCCTAGTTCTGGACTTCTGGACTTGATGCTGCCTGTCCCGCTGAGTTACTCCGCATTTTGTAGATACACTGAGTCTGTCGGGAGTACTCCATCCATTTACAATATGCACGCATGGATTAAGTGCAGTCCAGGTACACCAGGTTGATATGACCTAATCAGTTACGTAATTCTAGACAGCAGGTTCCATCAAGATGCAGGTGCAGGAAGGCTAGATGCAGGAAGATTGTTCCCGATGTTGGGGGAAGTCCAGAACAAGGGGCCACACACACAGTTTACGGATAAAGGGGAATCTTTTCGGACCGAGATGAGAAAAACATTTTTTTTCACACACAGAGAGTGGTGAATCTCTGGAATTCTCTGCCACAGGAGGTAGTTGAGGCCACAGTTCATTGGCTATATTTAAGAGGGAGTTAGATGTGGCTAAAGGGATCAGGGGGTATGGAGAGAAGGCAGGGATGGGATACTGAGTTGGATGATCAGCCATGATCATATTGAATGGCGGTGCAGGCTCGAAGGGCCGAATGGCCTCTACTCCTGCACCTATTGTCTATGTTTCGATGTTTCTATGATGCTCACTAGTCTCCTAGTAGTACTCTCAATAGATAAGGTGGAATTCTGATCTTTGTCTCATTGTAACGTGTGTTTCCATTCAGAAACAATGTGAGGAGACCTGCACACTCCCAGGAAATTTCACCCTTCCGAAAACCAGCGTCAGCTACAGAGAATGGGCAGCAAAGGATGTAAGTGTATTCCTCTTCAATGTCTGCACTGATTGGCATGTATCCCAGAAGGATGCCTGGCTCAGTAATAAACTGAGCTCTCAACATTAGAGGAATTGGTGTATGAGGAAAGAGAATGTAGATTGTGTGATCGTTGATCATCAGCCATGGACTTGTTGAATGGCGGGACATGTTAGAGGACCACTCCCTCTTCTACCCACTTCCATCAGGCAAGAGGCACAGAAGTGTGAAAATGCACACCTCCAGACTCAGGGACTGTTTCTTCCTAGCTGTTACCATATAACCATATAACCGCATATATATACCGTACCATATAACCATATAACCGCATATATATACCGTACCATATAACCATATAACCGCATATATATACCGTACCATATAACCATATAACCGCATATATATACCGTACCATATAACCATATAACCGCATATATATACCGTACCATATAACCATATAACCGCATATATACACCGTACCATATAACCATATAACCGCATATATATACCGTACCATATAACCATATAACCGCATATATATATATATGGTTATATACCATATAACCATATAACAATTTACAGCACGGAAACAGGCCATCTCGACCCTTCTAGTCCGTGCCGAACACGTATTCTCCCCTAGTCCCATATACCTGCGCTCAGACCATAACCCTCCATTCCCTTCCCGTCCATATAACTATCCAATTTATTTTTAAATGATAAAAACGAACCTGCCTCCACCACCTTCACTGGAAGCTCATTCCACACAGCCACCACTCTCTGAGTAAAGAAGTTCCCCCTCATGTTACCCCTAAACTTCAGTCCCTTCATTCTCAAGTCACTAAACTTCAGCTGTTATCAGACAACAGAATCATTCTAGCAACAATTTGAGAGTGGTTCTGATCTATCACATACCCCATTGGAGACTATCTGACTCTTTACTGGACTAAATGCTCAGGTGGGGACTAGTGTAGCTGGGACATGTTGGCCAGTTTGGGCAAGGGCCTGTTTCCACGCTGTATCACTGTAAGACTCTACGGAATGGAGATTTTATTCCTGCGTTCAACTCAAGGCCAGAATGACCGCCATTTTTCCCCAGGGTGTTCTAAATCAAAAGCAACAATGTCTGGAGAAGGGTCTCGACCCAAAACGTCGCCCATTCTTCTCTCCGGAGACGCTGCCTGTCCCCGCTGTGTTACTCCAGCTTTGTGTCTCCAGCTTCGGTTTAAACCAGCATCTGCAATTCCTCCCTACACATTCCTTAACGTTTCTATAGCAGCTTAATAACATTTCAAAAGCATCGCGAAAACTAATGCCTAGCAAAACGGGTCAAAGTAGACGCTATTAAGCAGTGTCATAAAGGAGAGGAGAGAGCTATGGATGGGGAGGTGCAGGAAGGGAATTCTAATGCTCAGAACATGAGCAGCTGCAAGCAGGGCTGCTAATGGTGGAGCAATCCAAGTAAGTAAGTTTATTGGCCAAGTATTCCCATACAAGGAATTTGCCTTGGTGCTCCGCCCACAAGTAATGTCACAAGATTGCTCCCGATGTTGGGGAAGTCCAGGACAAGGGGTCACAGCTTAAGGATAAGGGGGAAATCCTTTAAAACCGAGATGAGAAGAACCTTTTTTCACACAGAGAGTGGTGAATCTCTGGAACTCTCTGCCGCAGAGGGTAGTCGAGGCCACAGTTCATTGGCTATATTTAAGAGGGAGTTAGATGTGGCCCTTGTGGCTAAGGGGATCAGAGGGTATGGAGAGAAGGCAGGGACGGGATACTGAGTTGGATGATCAACCATGATCATATTGAATGGCGGTGCAGGCTCGAAGGGCCGAATGCCCTACTCCTGCACCTATTGTCTATGTTTTTATGTTTCTAAGTAACAACATGACATACAGTGACAGTTACGAATGACTCAGGAAACACTAAACATTAATAATAATAGAACATTAATGATAAAACACCATTGATCAAGCCTGAGAACCAACAAAATACCAGATCAAAGGGAGGCTGCAGATTTTTGGCTGTTGAGTAGAGCAACTACTTAGAGTCATAGAGCACTGAAACAGGCCAACCTGTCCACAATGACCAATATGTCCCATCCAACACTAGTCCTACCTGCCAATGTTTAGCCTATATCCCTCTAAACCTGCCTGTCTAAATGTTTCTTAAACGTTCGGATAGTACCTGCCTCAACTACCTCCTCCGGCAGCTCGTTCCATACACCCACCACCCTCTGTGTGCAAAAATTACCCCTGGGGTTCCTAGTAAATCTTTCCCCCCTCACCTTAAACCTATTTTCTCTAGTTCTCGATTCCCCATCTCTGCGCTAGAGGTTCTGTGCATCTAACCCTCTCATGATTTTGTACACTCAAGTCCAGAAATCCAAGATGGAGTGCGCTGAGATTATTTGGGACCATGAACATTTAAAAAGCAAATAGGATGTTGTGCAAATAGTAAAAATTATATTGTTTCAAAGACATGCTGCCCAAACCTATCTAACTTGGGGCAGTGCCACTGAGAGAGAACCATAACCCTATGTGGAAGAGCTTCAGTGATATGTCGAATGAATAAATCATACTGCTGTTGTCAAAGATAATTAAAATGTTGGACCACAGAAACAGTCGATTTTTATAATGGTAGAGAATGCACAGCCGCTGTTGAGATTTGTTACAGCTTGATGAAGTGCTGGAATGCAGGGGCTGATGACAGAACTATTTCAAAGATCCTATTGCCCATGAAAGGCCATGGAGACAAGTGCTCGGACTGCAGAAGTTCCAAGCGATAGTGTTATGAGGAGAGTCTACCGTGTTAGCCTCATGTTCTTTTGTCAACAAAAATCGAATTGACCTCGTTAAATTTCACAAGTTTAGTAAAGGAATTGAAAAGGGGTCATCTAAGCACATTATTCGTAACACTAAATATCACAGGGCAAGATTCATGAAAATAAGTAAAATTTCGGTGACTGCCAATCACCCCCTGGACACTTATTATTATTTATTCAAATCGTTTGCTATGTCGCTCTTCCAGGGAGTTGCTAAATGCATTTCGTTGTCTCTGTACTGTACACTGACAATGACAATTAAAATTGAATCTGAATCTGAATCTGAATCTAAAATGTCAGGAAGAGGATTTTGACACAAGAGGGTATTGATTTTAGTTTTAGTTTAGTTTGGTTTAGAGATACAGCGCGGAAACAGGCCCTTCGGCCCGCTGGCTCCGTGCTGGCCAGCGGTCCCCGCGCATTAACACACTAGGGACAATTCTCAACCAGTTTCCTGCTTCCCTTTTCAGATGCACCAGAGAAACAAACATGTGTATCTCTGCTGATCTGCTGTATAACTGTGCATCTCACATGCACCTTCAAATCTTGTACCTAAACTCCCACCTTACAGTGCCATGCTCACGGTGGCACAGCGGTAGAGTTGCTGACTTACAGCGAATGCAGCGCCGGGTTTGATCCCGACTGCCTGTGCGGAGTTTGTACGTTTTCCCCCGCGAGCTGCGTGGGTTTTCTCTGGCGCTGTACGCCGCCGTGCCGTGCCGTGCCGCGCCGTTGCTCCCTACCCATCTCCCCTAACCTTTGTTGTTTCTCCGCAGCTGAGGACGAAAGCCGAGGAAGTCCAGAGTGGCCTCAAGCTGCTTGCTGCCGCCGTCCAGAAGGCCCAGAACATGACGGTCAACAGCAACATGTTGTATCCAATAGAGAGGAGCTACAGCAACATCCGCAGCATCACGCAGATGGTGAAGAGCTTCACACCTGTGAGTAGTGCCGATACACTAGCAAGATGTGTCTAAATGTAGGGGAAAAGCATATGGGTACCATTCGATGGCGCATTGGTAGAGTTACTGCCTCATAGCGCCAGAGACCCGGGTTCAATCCTGACTACAGGTACTTGTCTGCACGTTCTCCCGGGGACCTGTGTGGCTTTTCTCCGGGATCTCCAGTTTCCTCCCACACTCCAAAGACGTACAGGTTTGTAGGTTAATTGCCATCTGTAAATTCTGCCTAGTGTGCAGGTACTATTGCAATGTTTAAGAAACATTTAGACAGGTACATCAATAAGATTGATATGGGGCAAATGGAGGCAGGTGGGACTAGTGTAGATAGGACATGTTGGTCGGTGTGGGCAAGTTGGGCTGAAGGGCACTGTATAATTCTATGACTCTCTACGAGTTTATAACCAGTGAAATGGTAGACAAAAATGCTGGAGAGCTCAGCGGGTGAGGCAGCATCTATGGAGCAGAGGAAATAGGCAACGTTTCGGGTCGAGACTCTTCTCCAGACTGGGCAAGAATGGGTCAGTGCAAACTCGGTGGGCCGAAGGGCCTGTTTGGTAAAATCAAAATGCAGAATTGAATGTCAAGTCCGTTTTCAGGATGATCTCCTTGAGTTGTCCTTCCCCTGCCATGCCTGACTGCCACACACACACATCGCAGCCCGTTTCAGCCTTATCCCTTTCTAATAAAAGCTTCATAATCACGCGATTTAAACCAGCAACCATCTTCAGATATTGACGCTGGGAAAGATAACGGGATAGAAACATAATGAGGCTCCTTCCTGCTCGTTGTCACGTAATCCATCCAGTCGCATGCCTGGGGTCACGGGATATTGACCTTGAGAAGCCACAGCAATTATTGGGTCAGGAGCAATCTGTGTGTCTGTTAGAATTGCTGGAATAAGTAGTCGAGTTCAAACGCAGTCAGGAAATAGATATCAACGTCAAGATATTGGATTGAAATATGATTCATATTATTCAATATATCTGTCTTTTGCACCTTGTTCAAGTCAACACCTTGTCTCGTTTTATTAATAGCCCAACTAATACCTTGATTTTCAACCGGGTTTAGTCAGTTGCATGCTGCTCAATAATTTGATCATAGAAACATAGAAACATAGACAATAGGTGCAGGAGGAGGCCATTCGGCCCTTCGAGCCTGCACTGCCATTCAATAGACAATAGAAACATGGAGAATAGGTGCAGGAGTAGGCCATTCGGCCCTTCGAGCCTGCACTGCCATTCAATAGACAATAGAAACATGGAAAATAGGTGCAGGAGTAGGCCATTCGGCCCTTCGAGCCTGCACCGCCATTCAATAGACAATAGAAACATAGAAAATAGGTGCAGGAGTAGGCCATTCGGCCCTTCGAGCCTGCACCGCCGTTCAATAGACAATAGAAACATGGAAAATAGGTGCAGGAGTAGAGGCCATTCGGCCCTTCGAGCCTGCACCGCCATTCAATAGACAATAGAAACATAGAAAATAGGTGCAGGAGTAGGCCATTCGGCCCTTCGAGCCTGCACCGCCATTCAATAGACAATAGAAACATGGAAAATAGGTGCAGGAGTAGGCCATTCGGCCCTTCGAGCCTGCACCGCCATTCAATAGACAATAGAAACATGGAAAATAGGTGCAGGAGTAGGCCATTCGGCCCTTCGAGCCTGCACCGCCATTCAATATGATCATGGCTGATCATCCAACTCAGTATCCTGTACCTGCCTTCTCTCCATAACCCCCTGATCCCTTTAGCCACAAGGGCCACATCTAACTCCCTCTTAAATATAGCCAATGAACTGTGTGGCCTCAACTACCTTCTGTGGCAGAGAATTCCACAGATTCACCACTCTGTGTGTGTGTGTGAAAAATGTTTTTCTCAATCCCACATTCTGTCCTGGGCCTTCTCCGTTGTCAGAGTGAGGCCAAATGCAAAATGGAGAAACAATGCATTTGCTTGTCTATAGAGGGATAACATAGAACTAGTGTGAATGAGGGTTTCGGCCCGAAACGTTGCCTATTTCCTTCGCTCCATAGATGCTGCTGCACCCGCTGAGTTTCTCCAGCATTTTTGTGTACCTTCGATTCTCCAGCATCTGCAGTTCCTTCTTAAACAATAGTGTGAATGGGTGATTGATTAGAGATACAGCATGGAAACAGGCCCTTCGGCCCACCGGGCCCATGCCGACCATCGATCACCCCTTCACACTAGTTCAATGTTATCCCACTTTCCCACCCACTCCCTACACACTAGGGGGGCAATTTACAGAGGGCCGATTAACCTACAAACCCGCACGCCTTTGGGATGTGTGGTGGAAACCTGGAGCACCCGGCGGTCACGGGGAGAACGTGCAAACTCCACACAGATAGCACCCGAGGTCAGAATCGAACCTGGGTCTCTGGCGCTGTGAGGCAGCAGCTCTACCAGCTGATGATCGATGATCTAGGTTTTCAGTACAATGCTGCATTTGTTAGCGGTGCTTTTCAAAAAATATATATATACTGCCTTTCTGTTCTGAATATATCATAGACTCCACAAATAGATTCAGCCAGAAGTTGTACAGGTTGATAAATCCTTCCAACCCCAATATCATCTTCGAAAGCTTTGACTTCTCCTAGCTTAGGGTGGCACAGAAGCGCAGCGGGAGAGCTCGGCAGATTCCTCCCACATCCCAAAGACATGCAGGGTTGTAGGTTCATTGGCTTCTGTAAGATGCAAAACATAGAACTAGTATAGAAACATAGAAACATAGAAATTAGGTGCAGGAGTAGGCCATTCGGCCCTTTGAGCCTGCACCGCCATTCAATATGATCATGGCTGATCATCCAACTCAGTATCCCGTACCTGCCTTCTCTCCATACCCCCTGATCCCCTTTGCCACAAGGGCCACATCTAACTCCCTCTTAAATATAGCCAATGAACTGGCCTCAACTACCCTCTGTGGCAGAGAGTTCCAGAGATTCACCACTCTCTGTGTGAAAAAAGTTCTTCTCATCTCGGTTTTAAAGGATTTCCCCTTTATCCTTAAGCTTGTCCTGGACTTCCCTAACATCGGGAACAATCTTCCTGCATCTAGCCTGTCCAACCCCTTAAGAATTTTGTAAGTTTCTATAAGATCCCCTCTCAATCTTCTAAATTCTAGAGAGTATAAACCAAGTCTATCCAGTCTTTCTTCATAAGACAGTCCTGACATCCCAGGAATCAGTCTGGTGAACCGTCTCTGCACTCCCTCTATGGCAATAATGTCCTTCCTCAGATTTGGAGACCAAAACTGTACGCAATACTCCAGGTGTGGTCTCACCAAGACCCTGTACAACTGCAGTAGAACCTCCCTGCTCCTATACTCAAAATCCTTATGCAATGAAAGCTAACATACCATTCGCTTTCTTTACTGCCTGCTGCACCTGCATGCCTACCTTCAATGACTGGTGTACCATGACACCCAGGTCTCGCTGCATCTCCCCATGGGTATATGGGTACTCGTTGGTCGGCACGGACTGAGTGGGCCGAAGGGCCAGTTTTCACACTGTATCTCTAAACTAAACCACACGAACAAGGGGAACAAAGTACAGAGACAGGACCACCTGGAAGTTGTCCTCCAAGTCACACATCATCCTCATAGTAATAGAACATGGAAACAGGCCCTTCGGCCCAACTTGCCCACGCCGACCAAAATGACCCATCTACGCCTGCGTTTGGCCCTTATCCCTCTAATCTTATCTCTCCATACACCTGCCTAAATGTTTCTTAAACATTGGGATTACACCTGCCTCAATTACCTCCTCCAGCAGCTCATTTCGTACACCCACCATCTTTTGTGTAAAGAAAGTTGCCCATCAGGTTCCTATTAAATCTTTCCCTGCTCATGTTAAACCACTGACCTCTGGTACTCTGGGTCAAAGACTGCATTAACCCGATCTATTCCTCCAATGATTTTGTACACCTCTCTAAGATCACCCTCATGCTCCTGCTCTGTAAGGAATAGAGTCCCAGCTTGTTCAACCTCTCCCTGTAGCTGAGAGGTCCCAAGTCCTGGCAACATCCTGGTAAATCTTCTCTGAACCCTTTCAAGCTTGCTCACCTCACTTGGAAATATAATATCGCCGTTCCTCCATTGTCACGGAGAAAAAATGCAAGACGTTTCTCCCAAACAGCATGTGGGTATATCCCCACCTCAATGGCTGCAGTGGCTTCAAGCCCTGTCCCACTGTACAAATTCATTCAAAGAGGACATTCTCCCGAGTTTGTCCTGATTCGGAGATTTACGGTAATGGCTGCTGGTCGGTACTCAGGGCTCTCGTGGACATTTTTCAACATGTTGAAAAATCTTCACGAGTCTTCCCGAGCTTACCGCGTTTCCCCAGCACCTGCCGTTAACGTTACGAGCCACTAAGAGACGTCCCCGAGCTCCGACGTACCCGCTACGTACATTCTCCGTGCTTACCATGTGTTTGATTTTTTTTTATACTCGGGAGAGCTCTTGGAATGAATAGTCACTATCTCATTAGTTCTTATCTTTTTGAAAAGGCTTGTTGACATTACATTGGTTACGGCCCCCGTGTCGAGCTTTGCGGAGAAGGTCGAAACATTGACAGTGACCCGAACCGAAGGGTCCGTTATCAAGGCATATGCATCCCACTTCTGACACCATGTAAAGAGGAGTCATGAACACACTGTGTCTTTACTACTTTTATTGATATCACATTGCTGCCCTAGCTGTACGTGGTCTGTCACAGGAGCTAGAGAGGGATCAATGGGTGGGGAGGTTGCAATTATACTTCTGATATGGGGAGTGGTTAGTAGTGGTGAGGTCACTATATTAAAGGTACATGCACATGTCATCTACAGAATGAACTCGTACCATGGGACAGGGCCATTAAGAAGGCAACACTTCACCACCTTCTCAAAGGTCACTATTGCTGAGCGATGAAATGCTGAATTTTTTTTTAAATCACTCCGTCTAGGCAAAGAACTGGTTGGAGTGGAGCATCGTAGTCTAACAGCAGAAATAGCATTAGAGTTAGTTGTTGATGAGATGGGAGCCACTTAATGCAAGTAAAATAGGGCAAAGACAAGGAAGGATATAGAATGTTTAAGAAGGAACTGCAGATGCTGGAAAAATCGAAGGTAGATAAAAATGCTGGAGAAACTCAGCGGGTGAGGCAGCATCTATGGAGCGAAGGAATAGGTGAGGTTGATTAGTAAGGGTGTCAGGGGTATTGGGAATAAGGCAGGGCAATGGGGTTATGAGTGAAAGATAGATCAGCCATGATTGAATGGCGGAGTAGACTTGATGGGCCGAATGGCCTAATTCTTCTCCTATCACCTATGACCTTCTGATCAGCCATCATTGAATGGCATTCAATGGTATATAGAAACATAGAAACATAGAAATTAGGTGCAGGAGTAGAGGCCATTCGGCCCTTCGAGCCTGCACCGCCATTCAATATGATCATGGCTGATCATCCAACTCAGTATCCCATACCTGCCTTCTCTCCATACCCCCTGATCCCCTTAGCCACAAGGGCCACATCTAACTCCCTCTTAAATATAGCCAATGAACTGGCCTCAACTACCCTCTGTGGCAGAGAGTTCCAGAGATTCACCACTCTCTGTGTGAATATGGACACACTGATCTGTTCTGTATTTATTCTGTTATTCCTGCAATATTCTGTTGTGCTGAGAGCAAAGCAAGAATTTCATTGTCCCATCTGGAACACATGACAATAAACTCTCTGGAATCTCTTGAACCTTGAATAGACCTGACGGGCCAAATGGCCTCATTCTGTTCCTAAAACTTACGGCCTTACGAAGCAAATGAGCCTACAAACCCACACGCCTTTGGGATGTGGGAGGAGACTGGAGCACCATGCGGTCACAGGAAGAGCGTGCAAACTCCGTACAGACAGCACCCGAGGTCAGGATCGAACCCAGGTCTCTGGCGCTGTGAGGCAGCAACTCAATGCAGCCCTTTTCCGGTTTAGATATTGAGAGACGCATGCAGATATTGGACAGGTAGCGGTGAGATGTGTTGGAGAATTGTGGACAGTAAATAGAACGCAATATGGAGCGGAAAAGGGCCCCACACAATTTCCAGTAGTTGTTTCAGCCCCTGCTGTCTGTGTGGCCAGTGAGTCTTCCCAAAACTGTGTCCACTCTTGGTCTTAATTACTGCACTTAGATAAGGCTCAAAACCCTGGTCTCTTCCAATAAAACACAGCCCGCAGATAAGGAACGGTGAAACTTCTAAACCTTAACTAACAATGACCATCGCCAGCCTTTTCAAAACTAAAGCACATCGACTATTCATCTCAGAGGAGGATTTTAGACACTGCTGGAGAAAACAAGAGTGAATGCAGCCAAAACTGCCGCAAAGGGGCTTGATTGAGAATATGGTTGTAATCGGTCAGTGGTTTAGACATCACAGCAGCTGAGATGTGAGGCATTAAACAGAATGGTAAAGGAATAGGTTCATAAGTACATACGGTCTCAGAGCAGAATTAGGCCATTCAGCCCATCAAGTCCACTCTGCCATTCAACCAATGCTGATCTATCTTACCCTCCAAGTTCAAGTTCAAGTGAGTTTATTGTCATGTGTCCCTGTATAGGACAATGAAATTCTTGCTTTGCTTCAGCACACAGAACATAGTAGGCATTGACTACAAAACAGATCAGTGTGTCCATATACCATAATATAAATATATACACACACGAATAAATAAACTGATACAGTGCAAATAACAGATAATGGGTTATTAATAATCAGAGTTTTGTCCGAGCCAGGTTTACTAGCCTGATGGCTGTGGGGAAGTAGCTATTCCTGAACCTGGACGTTGCAGTCTTCAGGCTCCTGTACCTTCTACCTGAAGGTAGCAGGGAGATGAGTGTGTGGCCAGGATGGTGTGTGGGTCTTTGATGATGCTGCCAGCCTTTTTGAGGCAGCGACTGCGATAAATCCCCTCGATGGAAGGGAGGTCAGAGCCGATGATGGACTGGGCAGTGTTTACTACTTTTTGTAGTCTTTTCCTCTCCAGGGCGCTCAAGTTGCCGAACCAAGCCACGATGCAACTGGTCAGCAACCGATCCCAGCTCCATTCTCCTGCCTTCTCCCCGTAACCCATGACACCGTACTAATCAAGAATTTGCCCATCTCCGCCTGAAAAACATCCATTGACTTGGCCTCCACAGACGTCCATGTGGCCAGACGGCCAGAGGTCACTTCCCGCTGACATTTATGGGATCAGGGACAGTTTCTTCCATGTATATTAAAATCTTCCATCAAAACTCTCCATGTAAGCATTCACAATGGAGGTGATCTATGAATACAGTGGCCTGTCACAATGTGTTTGTGTAGACATAGACATAGAAATTAGGTGCAGGAGTAGGCCATTCGGCCCTTCGAGCCTGCACCGCCATTCAATATGATCATGGCTGATCATCCAACTCAGTATCCCGTACCTGCCTTCTCTCCATACCCTCTGATCCCCTTGGCCACAAGGGCCACATCTAACTCCCTCTTAAATATAGCCAATGAACTGGCCTCAACTACCCTCTAGAGGATGACAATGTGGTGTATAATCTCCTCTGTGCATTGGAAGAAAAGTATTTAAACTCTGGAGGCCGGCTTTGTGACCATTTCAAGCTACCTGGCCATTTTAAGATCCCGATGGTTCACCTCATAATGTTTGAGGTATTCTCTTCCCATTCACCAGGGCTCCATTTGCAACTCCCTTTGCCACAGATGGCTGTGGAGGCCAAGTCAATGGATATTTCTTAGGCCGAGATTGACAGATTCTTGATTAATAAGGGGGTCAGGGGTTAGACAATAGACAATAGACGCAGGAATAGGCCATTCGGCCCTTCGAGCCAGCACCGCCATCCAATGAGATCATGGCTGATCATCCACAATCAGTACCCCGTTCCTGCCTTCTCCCCATATCCCCTGACTCCGCTATCTTTAAGAGCCCTATCTAGCTCTCTCTTGAAAGTATCCAGAGAACCGGCCTCCACCGCCCTCTGAGGCAGAGAATTCCACACTCACAACTCTCTGTGAGAAAAAGTGTTTCCTCGTCTCCGTTCTAAATGGCTTACTCCTTATTCTTAAACTGTGTGTGTGTGTGGCCCCTGGTTCTGGACTCCCCCAACATCGGGAACATGTTTCCTGCCTCTAGCGTGTCCAAACCCTTAACAATCTTGTATGTTTCAATAAGACAATAGACAATAGGTGCAGGAGTAGGCCATTTGGTCCTTCGAGCCATTCAATGTGATCATGGATGATCATCCCCAATGAGATACCCTCTCATCCTTCAAAATTCTAGAGTGTACAAGCCCAGCTGCTCCATTCTTTGTTGGGTGTGGAGAGAAGGGCAGGAGAATAGTGTTGAGTCAAGTCAAGTCAAGTCAAGTTTATTTGTCACATACACATACGAGATGTGCAGTGAAATGAAAGTGGCAATGCTCGTGGACTTTTGTGCAAAAGACAAACAACAAAACAACCAAACAAATTATAAACACAATCATAACACACATATTCTTTTACATAATAAATAATGGAAGGAAAAACGTTCTGTAGAGTTAGTCCCTGGTGAGATAGGCATTTACAGTCCGAATTGCCTCTGGGAAGAAACTCCTTCTCAACCTCTCTGTTCTCACCGCATGGCAACGGAGGCGTTTGCCTGACCGTAGCAGCTGGAACAGTCCGTTGCAGGGGTGGAAGGGGTCTCCCATGATTTTATTTGCTCTGGAGTTGCACCTCCTGTTGTATAGTTCCTGCGGGGGGGTGAGTGAAGTTCCCATAGTGCGTTCGGAGAAAGATTGAGTAGAATCGATGGGCCGAATGGCCTAAGTCTGTTCCTCTCACTTATATCTGCAGTCTCTTGTGTGCTTCGAGTTGCTGCTTTCATGACACCTTGTGTGATACTCTTGTTTCCATTCAGGTCAGCCTCAATGGGGATCAGCCGGCTGCACAGACCACCTTCAGCAGCAGAACAGTGAGAACCATCTTCCATGTGTACCTCAATTTCTTGCAAGGGAAAGTGCGATTGTTTTTCCTCGACACAGAAGCCTGCAACCTGGCCACGAGCTGACAGTCAGTCCCCACTTGAAGGAGCTTCCCATGCGAACTATAAAACTGTAACCTTTGCACAAAAATGTACAGCACAAACAAGGAACGGAAGAGAGGGGGAGAAACAAACGGATGCGATGAAGATATTTCCATTTGGGACGATAACCATCCAGCTCTTGAGGACTTGACCAGAGACACTGTTATTCCAAGTGCTCGGGACTTACAATGCTTTGAACTCAAAGGCAAGCGAGCGAGAGAGAGAGAGAGAGAGAGAGAGAGAGAGAGAGAGAGAGAGAGAGAGGGAGATGCACCCAATAAACTATTTGACTGTGTGTGCCAATCCTCTCCGACTGAAAGCGTCTCGTTTATTGATGGCGTGGCCCGCGACTGAGGGCACCATTTTGTTCTGTAGAGTATTTGTGAATATGGGACGTGAGATTTTGATGTCTTTATATTTTTAGCTCTGTCACCCTATTAGACCTAAGGCCATTTTTATTGCTTACCTCGCAGATTAAAGTTCACTGGTCACCCAGTAGAAGTAAACACAAAGTGGACGACTTCAGTCAAAATGTTTTGTGAGAATGGGTGAGTTCAACACTACTGCTCAACATTAAATGTCCTCAAACTGTGTTTCAAGGCGGTGTCGTGGTAGAGTTGCTGCCTAATGTCCCTGTCCCACTTAGGAAACCTGAACGCAAACCTCTGGAGACTTTGCGCCCCACCCAAGGTTTCCGTGCAGTTCCCAGAGGTTTTTGACAGTCTCCCCACCTGCTTCCACTACCTGCAACCTCCGGCAACCACCTGCAACCTCCGGGAACCGCACGGAAACCTTGGGTGGGGCGCAAAGTCTCCAGAGGTTTCCGTTCAGGTTTCCTAAGTGGGACAGAGGCATTACAGACCCGGGTTCGATCCAGACTACGGGTGCTGCCTTTACAGAGTTTCTACCTTCTCCCCAGGACCTGCGTGGGTTCCTTGAAATTCATAGCAAAAGGATTTGAGTATAGGAGCAGGGAGGTTCTACTGCAGTTGTACAGGGTCTTGGTAAGACCACACCTGGAGTATTGCGTACAGTTTTGGTCTCCTAATCTGACGAAAGACATTCTTGCCATAGAGGGAGTGCAGAGAAGGTTCACCAGACTGATTCCTGGGATGGCAGGACTTTCATATGAAGAAAGACTGGATAGACTCGGCTTGTACTCGCTAGAATTTAGAAAATTGAGGGGGGATCTTATAGAAACTTACAAAATTCTGAAGGGTTGGACAGGCTAGATGTAAGAAGATTGTTCCCGATGTCGGGGAAGTCCAGAACAAGGTGTCACAGTTTAAGGATAAGAGGGAAGTCTTTTAGGACAGAGATGAGAAAAACATTTTTCACACAGGGAGTGGTGAATCTGTGGAACTCTCTGCCACAGAAGGTAGTGGAGGCCACACAGTTCATTGGCTATATTTAAGAGGGAGTTAGATGTGGCCCTTGTGGCTAAAGGGATCAGGGGGTATGGAGAGAAGGCAGGGATGGGATACTGAGTTGGATGATCAGCCATGATCATATTGAATGGCGGTGCAGGCTCGAAGGGCCGAATGGCCTACTCCCTCGATCTTTGGCAATGGAAATTGCTGCAGAGGTGCAGATATTGTTCTCAAGTTACAAATACCTCCATCTTTAGTTTCCTGTGCCTCCTAAACTAAACTAAACCAAAGATGTGGGTCTTGGCAAATGGGTTCAAGTTAGCCTCAGATGCCAATCTTGGAAGCCTTTCAAATGTAAGCCAAACCCTCCCGAAACAAACAGTTGGAATAGTTTTGACCCCGTGTCCTTCGTTCAATGGTTAGGTAAATACGATCTCGGCTCCACATGGAAGTGTTACTGTTTGCCGACCATGTCTGCCTTTGCTGTAATCCGTTTCAAATGCAAGCTGTGGCCTTGGGTTTGCAAACGATTGCTACACACGGTGGAGGAGGGTGCGTTCGTTCAGCGATGCCGACGAGAAGTCTGTTCGGTCGTCCCAGAGATAGCACTACAAAGGAGACGAGCCGGAAACACAGGAGATGGCCGATGCTGCAACTGTGAGCCAGAGGGAAAATTAAAAAAACACAGACTGCTGGATGAACTCAGCGGGTCAGGCAGCGTCTGTGGAGCGAAGGAATAGGTGACGTTTCGGGTCGAGACTCTTCTTCAGACTAAGAGTTGTAGACCTTTAAGGTCTAGGAGCAGTATTAGGCCATTCGGCCCATCAAGTCTACTCCAGTGTTCAATCATGGCTGATCTATCTTATCCTCCCAACCCCATTCTCCTGCCTTCTCCCCATAACCCCTGACACCCGCACTAATCAAGAATCCATCTATCTCTGCCTTAAAAATATCCACTGACTTGTGGCCTCCACAGCCGTCTGTGGCAAAGAATTCCACAGATTCACCACCCTCTGACTAAAGAAATTCCTCCTCATCTCCTTCCTAAAGGAACGTCCTTTCATTCAGATGCTGTGGCCTCTGGTCCTAGACTCTCCCACTAGTGGAAACATCCTCTCCACATCCACTCTATCCGGGCCTTTCACTATTTGATAAGTCTGATAAGGAATATGGAAGTAAAATGTGGAAACAGAGGGAAGGATCTTTATCTTTAGAGAGACACACACCGTTAAAAACAGGCCCTTCGGCCAACCATGTCCGTGCCGACCAGCGATCATACCGAACATTAGTACTATCCTACACACTAGGGACAATTTACAGAAGCCAATTTACTTACAAATCTGTACGTCTTTGGAGTGTGGGAGGAAACCGGAGCACCCGGAGAAAACCCACGCAGGTCACAGGGAGACAACGTGCAAACTCCGTACAGACGGCACCCGTGGTCAGGATCGAACCCGGGTCTCTGGCGCTGTGAGGCAGCAACTCTACCGCTGTGCCACCGGGCTGTCCTGAGGGGTAATGAGTAGAAGGGAAGAGAAGGGGATTTCCGGTAGGCGGCGCGGTAGGCGGCGCGGCTCTCGTCAGCAGCGGCCTCTGCAGCCTGTCCGCGTTTTTATTATTTTCTGTCTGTGTTTTTATGTAGTTTTTGTTATTTTTTTGTTGGGGTGTGTGTGTGGGGGGGCGGGGGTGGGGTGGGAGGGGGGGGGGAAACTTTTTGAATCTCTCCCTGCACTGGAGACCCGACCTTTTCTCGTCGGGTCTCAGGTGTCGTTGAGGCCGCAACGAGGAGCGGCCTCCAACAGGAAGAAGCCGGGGACTCAGGTGCCAACTCACCGTTGCCGTCGCGGAGCTGGCCGGGTCCGGAGCGGGTGGAGCGGTGGAGGAGCGCTGCTGCTGCTGCTGCTGCCGCTGCCGCTGCTGCTGCTGCTACTGGAGAGTCGGAGGCTCCAACGACGGGTCTGTGGACGACGGCACCGGGAGCCCGCGGCTCCCTGGAGGGAGACCGCTTTTCGGGGCTCCTGCAACGACGACTTCTCCCGCCCGAGTTGCGGAGTCGAAGAGCTCCTGGAGCGGGGCCTACATCACTGCCCCGCGCGGCTGGAATGGCCGCGGACTCTGCGAGCGCACACCGGGGGCTCCAACACCAGGACCCGGTGTGCGACCTCGCACCACCCGGCGTGGCTTTAATGGCCGCGGGACAATCGCCATCGCCAGCCGGGGGCTATGACTTTGACTCTGACATCGGGGAGGGGGGGAAGAGTTCAGTGGAGAGATAAGTTTATTTGGCCTTCCATCACAGCTATGTGATGGATGTTTATGTTAAATGTAATTATGTTGTGTCTGGGGTCTATTTGTGTGTAATGTATGGCTGCAGAAACGGCATTTCGTTTGGACCTCCAGGGGTCCAAATGACAATTAAATTGACTCTTGACTCTCTTGAGATGGGGCGCTGTGGTAGGAAGGAGTGGGAGATATGAGGATGGGACTGAATGACGGGGATGGGGGAGTGGGATTAAAGGAGGGAGAGGTGTAGGGATGAACTGATCCGCCCCCATGCCTCGTCCTGATAGATCCAGTAATCTGACGTCACGGGGTGAGGACAATGCTACACCATGGATGAAACAAAAATGACACAATGCTGGAGTAACTCAGCGGGCCAGGCAGCATCTGTGGAGAACATGGATAGGTGACGTAGTGGGTCAATAAACATATAACATATAACAATTACAGCACGGAAACAGGCCACCTCGGCCCTACAAGTCCGTGCCGAACAACTTTTTTCCCTTAGTCCCACCTGCCTGCACTCATACCATAACCCTCCATTCCCTTCTCATCCATATGCCTATCCAATTTATTTTTAAATGATACCAACGAACCTGCCTCCACCACTTCCACTGGAAGCTCATTCCACACCGCTACCACTCTCTGAGTAAAGAAGTTCCCCCTCATGTTACCCCTAAACATCTGTCCCTTAATTCTGAAGTCATGTCCTCTTGTTTGAATCTTCCCTATTCTCAATGGGAAAAGCTTGTCCACGTCAACTCTGTCTATCCCTCTCATCATTTTAAAGACCTCTATCAAGTCCCCCTTAACCTTCTGCGCTCCAGAGAATAAAGACCTAACTTATTCAACCTTTCTCTGTAACTTAGTTGTTGAAACCCAGGCAACATTCTAGTAAATCTCCTCTGTACTCTCTCTATTTTGTTGACATCCTTCCTATAATTGGGTCGAGCAAAATTGTACACCATACTCCAGAATTGGTCTCACCAATGCCTTGTACAATAGACAATAGGTGCAGGAGTAGACCATTCGGCCCTTCGAGCCAACAATGTGATCATCCCCAATCAGTACCCCGATCCTGCCTTCTCCCCTGACTCCGCTATCTTTAAGAGCCCTATCTATCTCTCTTGAAAGTATCCAGAGAACTGGCATCCGAATTCCACAGACTCACCACTCTCTGTGAGAAAAAGTGTTTCCTCGTCGCCGTTCTAAATGGCTTACCCCTTATTCTTAAACTGTGTGTGTGTGTGTGTGTGTGTGTGTGTGTGTGTGTGTATGTGTGTGGACCCTGGTTCTGGACTCCCCGCCCAACATCGGGAACATGTTTCCTGCCTCCAGGACCCTTCAGCTTTCGCCTCCCTCCTCCCCCACCACAATCAGTCCGAACAAGCACCATGTGTCCTTTTTGTCATTCCCTGAATGAGCACTGAAGATATTGAGGAGTTGATCACCAGCGATCCCCGTACACAATCTAAACCAAACTCACTTTGCTTCTACAGCACGCTCTACTGGACAGCAGTGGTACACAAGGTCAATGGATGCAAAGTGTAACAAATGTTTTATTGTCATGTGTCCTGAAACGGAACAATGAAATTCTTACTTGCAACTGCACGACAAGTATGTGAACATCGTACACAGTAGACACTAGAATAAACAACAAGTTCAATAAATTAGTAAAAAACAATTTACAGTAAATCCTCGTGTATACAGACCTTTTTATAACAGGGTTGTACAGGGTCTTGGTTAGACCACACCTGGAGTATTGCGTACAGTTTTGGTCTCCAAATCTGAGGAAGGACATTCTTGCCCTAGAGGATTTGAGTATAGGAACAGGGAGGTTCTACTGCAGTTGTACAGGGTCTTGGTGAGACCACACCTGGAGTATTGCATACAGTTTTGGTCTCCAAATCTGAGGAAGGACATTCTTGCCATAGAGGGAGTACAGAGAAGGTTCACCAGACTGATTCCTGGGATGGCAGGACTTTCTTATGAAGAAAGACTGGATAGACTCGCTAGAATTTAGGAGATTGAGGGCGGATCTTATAGAAACTTACAAAATTCTTAAGGGGTTGGACAGGCTAGATGCAGGAAGATTGTTCCCGATGTTGGGGAAGTCCAGAATAAGGGGTCACAGCTTAAGGATAAGGGGGAAATCCTTTAGGACCGAGATGAGAAAAACATTTTTCGAATCTCTGGAACTCTCTGCCACAGAAGGTAGTTGAGGCCACACAGTTCATTGGCTATATTTAAGAGGGAGTTAGATGTGGCCCTTGTGGCTAAAGGGATCAGGGGGTATGGAGAGAAGGCAGGGATGGGATACTGAGTTGGATGATCAGCCATGATCATATTGAATGGCGGTGCAGGCTCGAAGGGCCGAATGGCCTCTACTCCTGCACCTATTGTCTATGTTTCTATATACGGATTTTGGTTATAATGGATGGATCTACCGATCTTCATCTCCAGGCTGGGCTGCCAATGTTCCTCCTGACCTTCTGCTGCCACCGCTGGCCTACACACCTTCCTCGGCAGTGCCAGCCACTACCACCACCACCACAGACCCCTACCCACTCTGGCCTCCTGTTGCCGTGACCATTGACTCAGCCGATCCTCGCCTCTCCCCCAACCATCCAGGCCCAGTTCCAGACCATGAGTCCAAAGAAGGGTCTTGACCCAAATGCTCACCTATTCATGTTCTCCAGAGTTCTCAGCCTGACCTGCTGAGTTAAACCCCTGTCCCACAGTGCCATTAGTTAGCGAGTCTTCCTGAGTACCTGCCGTTAGCGCTAAGAGACGTCCCCAAGCTCCGACATGCCCGCTACGTTCATTCTCCGTGCTTATGAGTTAGATTTCTTTAAACTCGAGAGAGCTCTTGGAATGAAATCTCACCGTGGGACTCCAGGTAGGTACTATCGCAACATTTAAGAAACATTTAGACATGTATAGGACGGATTTAGAAGGATATGGGCCAAACATAGGCAGGTGGGAGTAGTGTAGATGGAACATGTTGGTCAGTTCGGGCAAGTTGGACCAAAGCCCCTGTTCCCTCACTGTATGATTCTATGACTCTCTATGAGTCTATAACAAGTGAACGGTACACAAAAATGCTGGAGGAACTCAGCGGGTGCAGCAGCATCTATGGAGCGAAGGAAATAGGCAACGTTTCGGTGCAGACTCGGTGGGCCGAAGGGCTTGTTTCCAGGGTGATCTGGTAAAATAAAAATGCAGAATGTCGAGTTCAGTTTCAGGATGATCTCCTTGAGTTCTCCTTCCCACGCCATGCCCGACTGCTACACAACATCGTAAAAATTCAAACAAACAATTGATGCAGCAGAGGAGAAAATAGAAAGCATTTAAAAGCAAAATTAAAAACACAGATCCAAATTAAAAACAAAAAACCCCTTTAGAAACTCAGCAGCAATTGGAGGATTGGAAAATGTGCTCCTTACATCCTTGTTGGCAATCGCAATTAGATCATGAGAAATAAAGGGTAGACAAAAATGCTGGAGAAACTCAGCGGGTGCGGCAGCATCTATGGAGCGAAGGAAATGGGCAACGTTTTGGGCCGAATCATTCCATAGATGCTGCCGAGTTTCTCCAGCATTTTTGTCTAACTTCGATTTTCCAGCATCTGCAGTTCCTTCTTGAACATGAAAAATAAATATTGGCCATGAGGTTTTACACTGACATTTATAAAAAAAAACAAAAAGTAACTTGCAAGGTTCACTTGCACCTCCTCCAACCTCATCTACTGTGTCTGCTGTTCCAGGTGTGGACTCCAATATATCGGCGAGACCAAGTGAAGGCTTGGCGATCATTTCGCTAAAACTTCCGTTCAGTCCGCCTAGGCCTACGCAATCTCCCAGTGGCTAAACACCTCCTCCCATTCCCACACTGATTTTTCTGTCCTGGGCCTCCTCCATAGCAACATAGAAAATAGGTCAGGAGTAGGCCATTCGGCCCTTCGAGCCTGCACCGCCATTCAATATGATCATAGCTGATCATCCAACTCAGTATCCTGTACCTGCCTTCTCTCCATACCTCCTGATCCCTTTAGCCACAAGGGCCACATCTAACTCCCTCTTAAATATAGCCAGTGAACTGTGTGGCCTCAACTACTTTCTGTGGCAGAGAATTCCACAGATTCACCACTCTCTGTGTGAATTTTTTTTTCCTCATCTCTGTCCTAAAAGACATCCCCCACATCCTTAAACTGTGACCCCCTTGTTCTGGACTTCCCCAACATCGGGAACAATCTTCCTGCATCTAGCCTGTCCAACTCCACTGTGATCTTTAAACACTCGCCTTCCCATTCCCACACTGACCTTTCTGTCCTGGGCCTCCTCCACTGTCAGGGTGAGACCCAGCACAAATTGGAGGAACAGCATCTCATATTTCACTTGAACAGCTTACACCCCAGCGGTATGAATATTGATTTCTCTAACTCCAAGTAACCCTTGCATCCCCTCTCTCTCCATCCCTCTCCCACCCTAGTTGTTGCATTAGATTCAATGTTGCCCTGGTAAGTTTCATTGCCTGTATAACTTGTTCACACCCAGCCCAGAGCCAATTTTCTTGATCATCAAACTTGTGTGTGCATTTCTTTCTTTCATTTCAAGTTCAAGTTCAAGTTCAAGTTCAAGTGAGTTTATGGTCATGTGGCCCTGATAGGACAATGAAATTCTTGCTTTGCTTCAGCACAACAGAACATAGTAGGCATGAATACAGAACAGATCAGTGTGTCCATATACCGTTATATAAATATATACACACACATGAATAAATAAACTGATACAGTGCAAATAACAGATAATGGGCTATTAATGTTCAGTTTTGTCCGAGCCAAGTTTAATAGCCTGATGGCCGTGGGGAAGTAGGTTCCAGAACCTGGTTGTTGCAATCATTTGTTCTATATCTCTCATTTCCCTTCCCCCTGACTCTCATTTTGAAGAAGGGTCTCGACCCGAAATGTCACCTATTCCTTTTCTCCGGAGATGCTGCCTCTCCCTCTGTGTTATTCCTGATCTTTGTGTCTATCTTTGGTTTAAACCACCATCTGCAGTTCTGTGGTACACAAAAAAGCTGGAGAAACTCAGCAGGTGCAGCAGCATCTATGGAGCGAAGGAAATAAGCAACGTTTCGGGCCGAAGCCCTTCTTCAGACTCCATAGATGCTGCTGCACCCGCTGAGTTTCTCCAGATTTTTTGTGTACCTTCGATTTTCCAGCATCTGCAGTTCCTTCTTAAACAATCTTAACTTACAAAATTCTTAAGGGGTTGGACAGGCTAGATGCATGAATATTGTTCCCGATGTTGGGGAAGTCCAGGACAAGGGGTCACAGCTTGAGAGTGGTGAATCTCTGGAACTCTCTGCCACAGAGGGTAGTTGAGGCCTGTTCATTGGCTATATTTAAGAGGGAGTTAGATGTAGCCCTTGTGGCTAAGGGGATCAGGGGGTATGGAGAGAAGGCAGGTACGGGATACTGAGTTAGATGATCAGCCATGATCATATTGAATGGCGGTGCAGGCTCGAAGGGCCGAATGGCCTACTCCTGCACCTAATTTCTATTTCTATGTTTCTAATCTGTAGTTCTGTCCTACACATTGGAGGATTGGAAGAGGGTGTGCTCCTTGAATCCTTGTTGCCAATCTCAATTTGGCCATGAAAAATCAATATTGGCCATTAATAATAATAATAAACTTTGTTACAGACTCCAGGTCCAGACAAGGGGCAACATTACATTAAAAATGCATTGCAGTGCATATCAAATATCATAAATACATATAAAATCTTGGTATATCACTTGCAGCTTTCAGTTTCACTGTCCATGTATAGTGACAATAAATGGCATATCCATTGCATATCAAATATCATAAATACATATAAAATCTTGGTATATCACTTGCAGCTTTCAGTTTCACTGTACATGTATAGTGACAATAAATGGCATATCCATTGCATGTCAAATATCATAAATACATATAAAATCTTGGTATATCACTTATAAAAACATCATAATTTATATATTTTTTAAAAACACAATACATAAGTTAAAAATCCAGATTAAAAGATGATCAATTGTCCTACAACGAAACCAGTTTCCACATCTGGGATTTGTAGCATTCATAGACAATGATGTATCACCTGAAAGCAACCTGCAGGCTTCCCATCAGTGGAGGGCGCTGCAGATGCCAGTGTACTCTTGACCGGCTGCAGCACTCGTTGGTAAGTGTGGCGCGCTGTTGATTGGCCGTCGCACCCCCGCCGCCATCTTGGTGAGGTCTTGGCGCAGGCGCGGTGTGGGCGGCGCAGGCCTTGAGGAGCCGGGGGTTCGCAGCTCAGGCCCGGCCGGGAGACGGAGCGAAATACGCGGCTGTATCTCTGCGGGAGAGGCGTCGCTGGTGTCCGGTGGGCACCGGGCGGAGGGGAGACGACACCCAGACCCGCCATTGCAGCCGGCGGGACGGTCACGTGGGCCGCTGCAGAAGAAACTAAAATCCTGCAGACGTCGGGATCCCGAGGTAAAATCCGGCAGCTGCTGCAAACCCGAGATAAAATCCGGCGATAAAATCCCGCAGCTGCTGCAAACCCGAGATAAAATCCCGCGATAAAATCCCGCAGCTGCTGCAAACCCGAGATAAAATCCCGAGATAAAATCCGGCAGCTGCTGCAAACCCGAGATAAAATCCTGAGGTAAAATCCGGCAGCTGCTGCAAACCCGAGACAAAATCCCGCAGCTGCTGCAAATCAGAGATAAAATCCGGCGATAAAATCCAGCAGCTGCTGCAAACCCGAGATAAAATCCCGAGATAAAATCCGGCAGCTGCTGCAAACCCGAGATAAAATCCCGAGATAAAATCCGGCAGCTGCTGCAAACCCGAGATAAAATCCGGCGATAAAATCCGGCAGCTGCTGCAAACCCGAGATAAAATCCGGCGATAAAATCCGGCAGCTGCTGCAAACCTGAGATAAAATCCCGACAACCGAGATAAAACCCGAGAGAAAATCCGGCGATAAACTCCCGATGCAGCAAACCCGAGATAAAATCCCGAGATAAAATCCCGCAGCTGATGCAAACCTGAGATAAAATCCCGAGATAAAATCCGGCAGCTGCTGCAAACCCGAGATAAAATCCCGCGATAAAATCCGGCAGCTGCTGCAAACCCGAGATAAAATCCCGAGATAAAATCCGGCAGCTGCTGCAAACCCGAGATAAAATCCCGAGATAAAATCCGGCACCTGCTGCAAACCTGAGATAAAATCCGGCAGTTGCTGCAAGCCCGAGATAAAATCCGGCGATAAAATCCCGAGATAAAATCCAGCAGCTGCTGCAAACCCGAGATAAAATCCGGCGATAAAATCCCGCAGCTGCTGCAAACCTGAGATAAAATCCCGAGATAAAATCCGGCAGCTGCTGCAAACCCGAGATAAAATCCGGCAGCTGTTGCAAACCCGAGACAAAATCCCGAGATAAAATCCTGCAGCTGCTGCAAACCCGAGATAAAATCCTGAGATAAAATCCGGCAGCTGCTGCAAACCCGAGATAAAATCCCGCGATAAACTCCCGCGGTTGCTGCAAACCCGAGAAAAAATCCGCCGATAAAATCCAGCAGCTGCTGCAAACCCGAGCTTGATAAAATCCGGCGATAAAATCCGGCAATAGCTGCAAACCCGAGATAAAATCCGGCGATAAAATCCGGCAGCAGCTGCTGCAAACCCGAGATAAAATCCCGAGATAAAATCCCGCAGCTGCTGCAAACCTGAGATAAAATCCCGAGATAAAATCCTGAGACAAAATCCCGCAGCTGCTGCAAACCCGAGATAAAATCCCGCAGCTGCTGCAAACCCGAGATAAAATCCCGAGATAAAATCCGGCAGCTGCTGCAAACCCGAGATAAAATCCGGCTGCAAACCTGAGATAAAATCCCGCAGTTGCTGCAAATTTGAGATAAAATCCGGCAGCTGCTGGACACCTGAAATAAAACGCTGCAGACACTGGGCGCCTGAAACAAATCCCACAGACGCTGGTCACCTGATGTAAAATAGCAGCAGCTGACAATCTGAAACAAACCCCTGCAGATGCTGGAAACCGGAGATAAAAACTTGCAGATGCTGGAAACCTGAGATAAATACTGCAACACTCAGCAGGTCAGGCAGCATCTCTGGAGAGAGGGGCAGGGGTTAACGGTTCAGGTTGATAAATTAAGATAGGTTGATAATTCTCGTGTACTGAGCTTTGCATGCTATCTAATTACATCAAGTCATAATATACTGGCGTACAAGTATGCAGAAAATGCAAAGAAAAAAATATTAGAGGACAGAATATAGTGCTACAGTTACAGAGAAAAGTGCAGTGGCCACAATGAGATAGGTTGGAAGATCAGGACCAAGCCTGTAGTTCATAGGAGAACCATTCAATGGTCTGATCTTCTTGTGTATGGCGTGCACAGCCTAAAGTTGTACGACAACTTGTTCACATTGATCTTATTTGATTGTTGATTGCATTTGTCGAAACAGGGCGGACCACATGAAGGTTGCAATCTTCCACCCCATGGTCTATAACAGTGGGGAAGAATCTGGTGATACGTGGATCCAAGCTGCATCTTCTGTCTGACGACGGGAGAGAAAAGAGATTGACTGGGGTGAAACGCAACAGAGCTGGGAGGAAATGTTAGAAAGTTACTTGTTGTGGAGAAAATAAAGTGGGAGGTTGGGTGGAGAGGAGAAAGGGAATTCGTTTGATAGAGTGGAGATGAGAAGAATAAATCAGAAGGGCAGTGCTGGTATTGACTGGTGAATTATACGTGATCTGTCTGCCTTGGGATGCAGTAGTTTGTCTTTTTGTGCAAAGCTCCAGTATCTGCAGTCTCGTGTGTCTCGAACGTTCATCTGTACATTTGCTGCCTCACAGACCGGGTTCGATCCTGACTACAGGTGTTGTCTGTACGGAGTCTGTACGTCCTCCATGTGACCACGTGGGTTTCCTCCCACACTCCAAACACGTACAGGTTTGCAGGCTGTTCAAGAAGGAACTGCAGATGCTGGAAAATCGAAGGTACAATAAAATGCTGGAGAAACTCAGCGGGTGCAGCAGCATCTATGGAGCGAAGGAAATAGGTAACGTTTCGGGCCGAAACCCTTCTTCAGACTGATAGGGGGTGGCGGGGAGAAGGAAGGAAAAAGGAGGAGGAGGAGCCCGAAGGCTGGGGGATGGGAGGAGACAGCTCGAGGGCTAAGGAAGGGGAGGAGACAGCAAGGGCTAACAAAATTGGGAGAATTCAATGTTCATGCCTGCCAGATGCAAGCTCCCCAAGCGGAATATGAGGTGCTCCTCCATGGCCAGAGTGAGCAACACAGGAAATTAGAGGAACAGCACCTCATATTCTGCTTGGGGAGCCTGCATCCGAAACGTTACCTATTTCCTTCGCTCCATAGATGCTGCCGCACCCGGTGAGTTTCTCCAGCATTTTTGTCTACCTCAGGTTTGCAGACTGCTTGACTTTGGTGAAAAGTGTAAATTGTCCCTAGTGTAGGATAGAACTAGTGTACGGGGATAGCTGGTCGGCGTAGACTTGGTCGGCCGAAGGGCCTGTTTTCATGCAGTATCCCTAAGCTAAACTGCACTAAATTGGCCAGCTTTGACGTCAACTGGAAAGGCTAGTTAGCTGAAATTGTCGAGTCTTCAGAGCCGCAAAGTGTTGAGTTGGAAGATGCTTGCATGGAGGTCAAAGACAGACTGATTCCTGGGATGTCAGGACTTTCATATGAAGAAAGACTGGATAGACTCAGCTTGTACTCGCTAGAATTTTGAAGATTGAGGGGGGATCTTATAGAAACTTACAAAATTCTTAAGGGGTTTGGACAGGCTAGATGCAGGAAGATTGTTCCCGATGTTGGGGAAGTCCAGAACTAGGGGCCACACACACAGTTTAAGGATAAGAGGGAAGTCTTTTAGGACTGAGATGAGAAAATCAATTTTTTACACAGAGAGTGGCAAATCTGTGGAATTCTCTGTCACAGAAGGTAGTTGAGGCCACACAGTTCATTGGCTATATTTAAGAGGGAGTTAGATGTGGCCCTTGTGGCTAAAGGGATCAGGGGGTATGGAGAAAAGGCAGGGATGGGATACTGAGTTGGATGATCAGCCATGATCATATCGAATGGCGGTGCAGGCACGAAGGGCCGAATGGCCTACTCCTGCACCTATTTTCTATGTTTCTAAGAGAGGTTGGAGAATTCATGTGTGTGTATATATTTATATTATAGAAACATAGAAATTAGGTGCAGGAGTAGAGGCCATTCGGCCCTTTGTGCCTGCACCGCCATTTGATATGATCATCCAACTCAGTATCCCGTACCTGCCTTCTCTCCATACCCCCTGATGGTATATGGACACACTGATCTGTTTTGTAGTAAATGCGTACTATGTTCTGTTGTGCTGAAGCAAAGCAAGAATTTCATTGTCCTATACAGGGACACATGACAATAAACTCACTTGAACTTAAAAACATAGAAATTAGGTGCAGGAGTAGAGGCCATTCGGCCCTTCGAGCCTGCACCGCCATTCAATATGATCATGGCTGATCATCCAACTCAGTATCCCGTACCTGCCTTCTCTCCATACCCCCTGATCCCCTTAGCCACAAGGGCCACATCTAACTCCCTCTTAAATATAGCCAATGAACTGGCCTCAACTACCCTCTGTGGCAGAGAGTTCCAGAGATTCACCACTCTCTGCGTGAAAAAAGTTCTTCTCATCTCGGTTTTAAAGGATTTCCCCTTTATCCTTAAGCTGTGACCCCTTGTCCTGGACTTCCCTAACATCGGGAGCAATCTTCCTGCATCTAGCCTGTCCAACCCCTTAAGAATTTTGTAAGTTTCTATAAGATCCCCTCTCAATCTCCTAAATTCTAGAGAGTATAAACCAAGTCTATCCAACTGCAACTTGAATTAAAATGGCAGGCAACTTGGGACTCGAGACCGTGTTTGAGTATGGACTCCACTCACTGACGTGTCTGTCCTTGTTCTGTCTCCCCAACAGCAGCCATGGCTGATCGATCGATGGGGACCCCACACCTGGGCCCGACTCCAGCGGCAGCGGCAGCGGCAACGGCAGAGAGCGTGGCGGACATGGACCCGGTGGAGTACATCCTCCGCAAGCGGCTGCCCCACAAGCTGCCCCGCCGCAAGAACGACATCTACATCAACATGAAGACCGACTTCAAGGCGCAGCTGGGCCGCTGCCAGAAGATGCTGGAGGCCGGCGGCTTCAGCGAGATCTGCATCCACGGCCTGGGGCTGGCCATCAACCGGGCCATCAACATCGCCCTGCAGCTGCAGGCCGCCAGCTTTGGCGCCCTGCACGTCGCCGCCAACACCTCCACCGTCGAGCTGGTCGACGACTTGGAGCCCGAGCTGGACCAGGCCGAGGCTGTCACCCGTACCAGGAATAATTCCGCCATCCACATCAAGGTCTTCCTGGCTCTGCCCAAGGGTGAGCGGGTGGAGCCGCTGAACCCCCTGTAACTGAGGGGCTACGCACACACCCACGCTTCCGTTACCAGCCCAATCCACTCATTCATCCAGGGCCAGTCCAGTGGGTACGTCCCAGCATTTTGTGTCTATCTTCGGTGTAAACTGCATCTGCAGTTCCTTCCAACATACTGTGCCCCATCCATTCATTGAGGGCCAGCTAGTGTGTGTCTTCATTGAGGGCCAGGGCCATTCAAGTCAAGTCAAGTCAAGTGTGAGATGTGCAGTGAAATGATAGTGTGTGTTCTCACCTATTCATTCAGGATCAGGCCACTGCATGTCCACATCCGTTTATTCCCGGCCAGTCTAGTCTGTCCCCATCCATTCATTCAGAGCCAGCCTAGTATGTTCAAGTAACCCCTTGCTTTCCCTCACCCACCCTAGCCCGACTAGATTCATTGCCCGTTTGAACAAGGGTTTCGGCCCGAAACGTTGCCTTTTTCCTTCACTCCATAGATGCTGCTGCACCCGCTGAGTTTCTCCAGCATTTTCGTCTACCTTCGATTTTCCAGCATCTGCAGTTCCTTCTTTGCCCTCCTGATTCATTTCACAGTTTGTATGTGCCATCACCTTCCCCACAGCCAACAATGAACCATTGCCATGACTATTGTCTGCTGTAATCTGTCATTTTCACACCCTACTCATCCCTATCGCTAGTTTTCCTCTCCCCTCTCAGTCTGGACCCGAAACGTCACCCGTTCATTCTCTCCAGAGATGCTGCCCGTCCTGCTGAGTCACTCCAGCATTTTGTGTCTATCTTCGGT
This sequence comes from Leucoraja erinaceus, assembly GCF_028641065.1. Taxonomy (NCBI): domain Eukaryota; kingdom Metazoa; phylum Chordata; class Chondrichthyes; order Rajiformes; family Rajidae; genus Leucoraja; species Leucoraja erinaceus. The sequence continues at coordinate 63,534 of NW_026576905.1, forward strand.
GTAAACCAGCACAGTACACAGTATGTGTCCTTATCCATTCATTCAGCGCCAGCCCGTGTGTGTGTGTGTGAGTTCCCATCCATTCATTCGCGATCTACACACTCTGCAGGATCAGATGGAACTGATTTTGCTTGTTTATGTTAGTGTTTCAGCTTGAAATGTATCTCCTGGTCCTAAAGTACAATGCTGTGTTGCTTATCCTAAGAGAGCTGGTGCAAGTAAGGTGCTTCCTGTGTTAACTCACCTGGAACATTGATACAGTTGTTTCATCTCCCCCACTCCTCTTGCATCCATGGTGTAACTAACTTCTGGTTTCCCCACCCCTGCATAGCAAAGATCTGTTGGTCTGAAGAAGAATCCCGACCTGAAATGTTACCTGTCCATGTTCTGCAGAGATACGGTCTCACCCGCTGAGTTACTCCATCAATTTGTGTCTTTTTCTGCAAATCAGCGTCTGCAGTTCCTCGTTTCTCACTGAAGGTGACGAGTTCAAATTTGCCTTCATAGAAACAAGATGCCGGCTGCGATGAAACGCCTACTTGATGGTCACAGACGCAAAATGCTGGAGTAACTCAGCGGGACAGGCAGCATCACTGGATAGAAGGAATGGGTGACGTTTTTCTGGTCGAGACCCTTCTTCAGACGGAGTCCAGAGTCAGACTGAACAAGGGTCTCAACCCAAAACATCACCCATACCTTCAGTGCAGAGATGCTGCCTGTCCCGCTGAGTTACTCCAGCATTTGTGTCTATCTTTGGTGTAAACCTGCATCTTACCACACACCTCATAGCTGGTGTTAAGCCAATGGCCTGTGTAAAATATCCCTGTTGTTGAGGAACAGAGGATTTATCCCTTAATCAACACCAGATCCAATCATTTATCTTGCTGTTTGTAGTTAAGTCCAAAATTATTTTTTTACATGTACTGCTTGTCTGTAAAACAATTCAAGATGTTCAGAGGTTGTTAAAGATGCTTTAAAATAATGACTTTTGGGTGCTATTATTGCTCTGAACACAGTCTGTAGTGTGACCTTTTATCATTGGAGTTGATAAAAGTACGGTGAATTAATGGCTGTGAGACTCTGGATTATTCCAGACCATGACACATGTTTCCCAAGGTATTGTATTGAGTCTCTCTTCACTTCCCCAGCTCTTGAACGGAACATAACATGAATTTACTGTTACTTAAGGATGTCTTCCTCGTGCTTTGTGTCTTCATTTTGAAACCAGTACAGCCTCCGTCTCCCAGCACCAGACACCCAGGTTAGAAACATAGAAAATAGGTGCAGGAGGAGGCCATTCGGCCCTTCGAGCCAACAACGCCATTCATTGTGATCATGGCTGGTCGTCCCCAATCAATAACCCGTGCCTGCCTTCTCCCCATATCCCTTGATTCCACCAGCCCCTAGAGCTCGTATCTAAATCTCACTTAAATCCATCCAGTGATTTGGCCTCCACTGCCCTCTGTGGCAGGGAATTCCACAAATTCACATCTCTCTGGATGAAAAACTTTTTTCTCACCTCAGTCTTAAATGGCCTCCCCTTTATTCTAAGAATGTGGCCCCTGGTTCTGGACTCGCCCAACATTTTGAACATTTTTCCTGTATCTAGCTTGTCCAGTCCTTTTATAATTGTATATGTTTCTATAAGAATCCCCATATCATCCTTCTAAACTCCAGTGAATATAAGCTTAGTCTTTTCAATCTTTCCTCATATGACAGTCCCGCCATCCCAGGGATCAATCTCGTGAACCTACGCTGCACTGCCTCAATCACAAGGATGTCCTTCCTCAATCCTGAACTTGGGTTGCTGCCTGCGAGGAGTTTGCACGTTCTCACAGCTACCGTGGGTTTTCAGGTTAATGGGCCCCTTTGTAAATTGCCCCCTGGTGTGCAGGGTGGAGATATGAAAGTGTGATTACATGGAACTAGTATGAATGGGTGGGCAATGGTCCGTGTGGACTCAGTGGGCATAAGGGTTCTTTTCCATGCTGCATCTCTAATACTAAACCTAGGGTCATTAATCAATCAATCAACCTTTATTGTCATCTTGCAAGCAACAGTTGTACAGTGCAAAATGAGAAGACGTTTCCCAGGGAAATATTTGTTACCCATTCACGACTGGCCTTGATGGTGGTCATGAGCTACCACTTTTAACGGCTGGTCGACAAATGTGCTGGAGAAACTCAGCGGGTGAGGCAACAAATATGGAGCGAAGGAAATAGGCAACGTTTCGGGCCGAAACCCCTTCTTCAGACTGAAGTCACATCTAGCCTGTACCTGCCTTCTCTCCATACCCCCTGATCCCTTTAGCCACATCTAACTCCCTCTTAAATATAGCCAATGAACTGTGGCCTCAACTACATTCTGTGGCAGAGAATTCCACAGATTCACCACTCTCTGTGTGAAAAATGTTTTTCTCATCTCAGTCCTAAAAGACTTCCCTCTTATCCTTAAACTGTGTGGCCCCTTGTTCTGGACTTCCCCAACATCGGGAACAATCTTCCTACATCTAGCCTGTCCAACCCCTTAAGAATTTTGTAAGTTTCTATAAGATCCCCCCTCAATCTTCTAAATTCTAGCGAGTACAAGCCAAATTAGTAATTTCTCCCTGTGTACGTGTGGGTTTTCTCCAGGTGCTCTGGTTTCTTCCCACCCTCCAAAGACATGCAGGTTTGTAGGTGAATTGGCTTCTGTAAATTGTCCCTAGTGTGTAGGCTAGGGTGATCGCTGGTCGGCATGGACTCTCTGAGGTCGAAGGACCTGTTACCACACTGAAGCTTGAAACTAAAGCAGGGGAGACCCGAAACCAAACATGTTTAAAAGAGGAATCCATCATTCACATTTCTGTCACAGGTAGTAACCTGGGCATTCTCCGTTACAAGAAAAATGAAACATGGTTGCTCTCAACAAGACCCACCTTACTGAATTCAAGATGTCCATATGTACGTTTCAGCAATTCAATGTAGAGTGGTCACTGTTGCAATGCAGGGGAATGTGGCAGCTAGCCTAATGTAATAATAACTAGCTAACATTTTTCTGCTGAGGATTAGTCTAAAATTCTAGGGACACGTCACCTGGCCAGCTTTGAAGTGTCTCACAGGGTTACCCATGTCCATCCAAAAGCACACAATGTCCGAAGATGTGTTCCGACCCCAAACATCACCTTCACCAGTCCATGTTCTCCAGGGATGCTGCCCGACTCCCTGAATTACTCCAGCATTTTGGGTCTTTCCTTGGTAAACCAGTTCTTTCTTGTTTCTCCCTAATGTCTCACCTGACAGTTCAAGGATTTCCAGGACATTCTCGTTTAATCCCTGTGGCTGGCATGATGGCGTAGCAGTAGAGTTGCTGCCTTACAGCGCTAGAGACCCGGGGTTAGATCTTGACTACAGGTGCTTGTCTGTACGGAGTTTGTACGTTCTCCTCGTGGGTTTTCTGAGATCTTCAGTTTCCTCCCACTCTCCAAAGACACAGGTCTGTAGGTTAATTGGCTTGGTATTGGGCTCAACAGGATCTTGGTGAGACCACACCCGGAGTATTGCGTACAGTTCTGGTCTCCTAATCTGAGGAAAGACATTCTTGCCATAGAGGGAGTACAGAGACGGTTCACCAGACTGATTCCTGGGATGTCAGGACTTTCATATGAAGAAAGACTGGATAGACTCGGCTTGTACTCGCTAGAATTTAGAAAATTGAGGAGGGATCTTATAGAGACTTACAAAATTCCTAAGGGGTTGGACAGGCTTGATGCAGGAAGATTGTTCCCGATGTTGGGGAAGTCCAGAACAAGGGGCCACACAGTTTAAGGATAAGGGGGAAATCTTTTAGGACCGAGATGAGGAAAACATTTTTCACAGAGAGTGGTGAATCTGTGGAATTCTCTGCCACAGAAGGTAGTTGAGGCCACAGTTCATTGGCAATATTTAAGAGGGAGTTAGATGTGGCCCTTGTGGCTAAAGGAATCAGGAGGTATGGAGAGAAGGCATGGATGGGATACTGAGTTGGATGATCAGCCATGATCATATTGAATGACGGTGCAGGCTCGAAGGGCCCAATGGCCTACTCCTGCACCTATTTTCTATGTATAAATGTAAGATTGTCACTGTGTGTGTGTGTGTAAATGTGCGGGGATCGCTGGTCGGTGTGGACTCGGTGGGCCGAAGGGCCTGTTTCCACGCTGTATCTCTAAACTAAACACAGGTGCAATTGGAGCAATTGAATGACGGACTCCATAGATGCTGAGTTTCTCCTGCATTTTTGTCTACCTTTGACTGGATTTTTCAGTGTTTTAACCTCCAGAACCACTGGGATATGGAAGTTGATCGCAGGCAGCGGAAACAGTTGAAAGTAAAGTGCGCAATATTCTGCGTTGTCATCTTGAAAAAGCAGCTACATGTGAAATGTACAACCACAAAAAAGCCATTTCAGTTTCAGAAACCCAGTACGAATTTATTCTGTAGTTTTTGTTTACATCTCAAACTATTTACATTTGTCTGTCATATTTTACCTCTCCCCCCCCCCTCCCCCCCCCAACCCCCACCCCCCCTCCCCTTTATTACATCCACAGAAAGAATGCAAAGCTCGAAAGACTTGTGAAAAGGCAGTATTCACAGAACTCCCCAACCTGGAAAATAATGTCTTATGTTTAGCAGAGGGAGGCTTAAACTTTACTGTATAGTCAGGCTTCCAACCAACGAAAAGTACAAGTTATTCATACAATTAAGCAGAGTATCTACAAAGCTCCGGAGACTATGCACAACATTTTTTTTTTTGTTTAAAGTACATTACACTCGTCCCGTACCCCCACCCAATCCCTCCCCTCCCCTCCCACACACAACAGATATTGGTTGTAAAATCAAATGAAACAGTTGTGCAAATACGTCATCCAACTTGCATTAACTCCGCAATGTCCCTCCCTTTCCCCCCCACTCCCACCCCTCCCCAAAAACAAACCCCTCCTTCATTTGCCTACATTCCTGGACGTGCTCCAGAAAGCAAATGTGGCATTGCGCAAAAAAAACAAAACAAAAAACTAAAACCTGACATGGTTTAAAATATACACATCTACACCGAGAAGAGTGCAGAATTAATTTAGCTTATGCAATAAGTGGTGCTTCATATCTGGAACAATACAGCCGAGGCTGAACACGCTAGCTCATGGCTTTTTATTACAATCGTCATTCCTTTCAATAGCAGCCGAACACAAAACGGGCACAAGGTGAGGCTAATCCCTGGGGCCGAGCATGCCGAGTGCTGTGGCCTGGGGAGAGGGGGGATTCTGCAAAACCACACGGAGGCCTGGAGTCCACGCAATGCATCCCTTGCAGCAGCCGATGCATTTGTCCTATGCTCATCTTCCCATCGCCTTTAATCTTGGCATTAGACCACGCTCGATACAATAAAACATTCAAAGGCTACACGAAGGAACTCACCACAACCAGACCAAGTGTGTACATTCTGGGGGACAACCACTGGTACATTCATATATCTTGTCTCTCAACTCTGGGATGCGGATAGATAGATGGATTAAGCTAATGATACAAGGGAGGGGGGAGGTGGGGGGGGAATCCCTGCGTGGTCAGTGGGAGTTGTTTGAAGGGACCAGTTCAGAACATAACATCACCAATCTGGTGGCTCTGGTGCAGTGAACTCTTCTGGAGACTGCAACAGCTCAACCAGCCTACCCAGAAGAACTTCAAACAAGTAGTAGCGCAGAAAGCTAGCTGGGGGAATGGACAGAAAGAATATCTGCCGGTAGATTCGAGGTCATGTGGTGATTCTTGCCCTCCCTGTGCCCGACCCACTTGAAAAATAAATTGTGCGTTTTGTCTAAAATGTGGATGCAGCACAGGCTTCTTAAAGTATCTGAATCCTAACCTAGAAAGTCGGTGGGTGGAGGGCAAGCAAGTTGACGAACTGTGTGAGGACTCGAGCAGGTCAACTCTTCCAATGACACCAGGCTTTGGGAGTGAAGAGATGCTTGTGGTAAATTCAAAAACAGAGTACACTGGGAAAGGACTGCTTGTACCAAACTGGCTGCATCTTAATGCTTACACAAGTATATTATGCTTCCAATCTTGTGTGCATATTTCCCCAGCACCAGTGATCAAGGAAACGCACACAGCATTAAAACACTGTTTACAAACTCTATCCTCATGAGAGCAACCTGGACAATGCACCACCAATTAACGCTTCTGTAACTTCCGCCTGTTTGAACGCATTTAAGTTTAAAGGGAAACTATCCTCCTTTAACTTTAGCTTCGGGTAATTTATTGAATGGGGTTGTTTGAATGAATTTAAAAAGCGAGTTAAGATTTTTGTTTTAAAACAGAATGGAAGCAGCAATCTGAAATCAGGCACAATGCACTTTATACGCTTTCAATCAGGGACAGGAAGATACAGCCACTTTTTGAACAAAAAAACTAATTCTGCCTTCTTGCATCCACTGCAGAAGCGAACCAGATGCAAGGGTGCATCGTAGGTGGATCGGGGTGGGTACAAAATTAACATCAGCAGGGGGCAAACAGGGCAAGAGAAACACACGTACATGGGTGAAACAGTTGCAGTTACTCCCTTCACACCCAATTCCTATTTTAAACAGCGGTCTGGAGTGCATGTGTTGAATGCATTTGTGGACGGGAGGAAATTGAGAAACCGCATTCGGAGCGTAGCAAACAGCCTTTTCACACCAACAAATTCGGAGATGCACTCACTTTTTGAGTTGGAAAAGTACACTTGAGGTTAGTTAATACTGAAATGGTCTTTACATTTACACAATTACATTATAACCAGTTACCACAATGAGTTAATGATATGCAATCACTCCCAAACCACTGCACCTAACCCAGATTCTCTTCTCCTGTCCTGCAAGCACGATAAACTCCGTAGGCCCCATGTCAATTGGAACACCACCACCTCTCCCTCCTCAAAAGTAGGTCCTCGACTCAAACGTCGCGTGAATCTTGGAAAACACACTACACTCGCGGTCCGGTGTATGGACTAACGCCATGTTCAGGCCGGTTCCAGATCCACTCGGATGCTGTACATCGGGAGCCTCTGGAGCAAGAACGGATATTGTCAGCAGAACCTGCCGATTAAGGGTCTGGTGTTATCTGAAAAATTCCTCAGCTGAGAGGCACCAGAATTGGCAAACTGGGATAATTCTGCAGTGCAAGGGTCTGGGCCCTGGGTGACTGAATCCCAGTTGTTTCTCCTCCAAAGGGTTTCACTACCATTTTTAAAATAGACTCTCACAGGCAGAGCTCAACTACACACTTACTGACTTAATTCTGTCCCGGCTCCAGCCAGCTAGACTTCACTGGCTCGTGCAATCTTCCTCGTGGAGCGAGCGTGGATTCTTCCCACCCTGTGGCTCACCTCTCGTTTCTTAAAGCTTTTTTTTTTTTTTTTTTTTAAGACAAGTTGTGGTTTGATAAGAGAAAAACAAGAAGAAGAAGAAAAAAAAACAACAAAAAAAAACATGCATCGTCAGTGGGAGCCATTCCGCCAGGCGTCCAAAAGATAAAGCAGCCAACTTTCAAAAGAGGTACACTTCAGTCCTACCGCTCTGGATCCATTCCAAGAGGGAACAGAAGTTTAAATTTGGGAGGAAAAAAAAATACACACACACACACACGCACGCACAAACTTATACCGTATACAACTATCCTTTTTTCTTTTAAAAAAAAATACACACAAGACTGAAATGGTCCCACACGAACAGTGGTAATTAGTGTACAGCCCTTGCAGTGCTGTTAAGAGTCACCTCAGTGGAATAAAGTGAGGGGGGGGATGGGATCTTTCCGCCATCTTGAAGAACAATTCAAAACGGGAGGGCCGGGCTCTCTCTCTCTCTCTCTCTCTCTCTCTCTCTCTCTTTCTCTCCTCCCCCCTTCCTTTCCTTTTTTTCCCCCCCAACGATTCTTCTGCCGCCACCCGCTTCTGGGTGGTTTGCAAGCCGTGCGGTTCCTCGTTACTGCCGGTGAGCTTGGAGTTTCAGGTTAAGAGTTACTTAACCCTTGGAAGGGATGGGGAGGGGGATATAGCTTTTTTTTTAAGAAACAAAACCAACAAAAAGCTGTCAGCGCAGCAGTCCACTTGAACTACTCTGTCCAAGTACATATTTATTGTCTTTTTTGTTTTTTTATACATTCCTTGTATAAAGCACCACGTAAACGCTGAAAATCCACTCTCGTGCAGTGCTGTTCGGATTAGTCCAATGTAGCTCGGTGCTTTACATGCTACCAAAGCAAAACTGAGTAAGTGGCCTCCTAATCCTCTCTCCCTTCTCTCTTTCTCTCTCTCTGCCTCTTTCTTTTTTTTTGTTTTTAAAAAAAGGGGGGGCTACACACTCAAATCACATTGTCCAAACTATAGCACACCATAAGTTCCAGTTCTGGATTCAGTCTTTTAAGTGCATTTCTTCAGGTTCCACGTCCTTTCAAAAAAAAAAAAAAAAAATTTTTTTTTTCCTCTTTTTTTTTTAAAAACAGTAACAGTGTTTTGCAGATATATTTCCAAAAAAAAGGAACTTTATATTCAAGAAAACCTCCAGTTTCAGTCTATGTACAATGTCTGATAAAGTGCATGGTTATTAAGGTGCTTCATCCAATGAAGAGCAGAAGTACCCAGAGGGTTCACAAAAAACAAAATTAAGTGAATGTCAGACTTCTTGCCAGCACAGAGAGCGGAGATCCTGGAATTCCCACTGTAGTCGCCTACCATGAAGCATGTTCCAGGTACGGTCAATTAGGAGTCAAAGGCAGCTTTTAGGAACTTTTTTTTTTTTTTAAACCTTGTTTAAAAGTCATCCATTGTCTCTATTTCTCCCATATTGAGTCGCTCTGATGATGCATTCACAGAGAAGCCTGTTGCATTTAAAAGAAAGTACACAAATTAAAAGGGATATTTTTTTTTCAAATCGAAATGAGTCTGGTCCCAAGTTCTCAATGCTACAGTTATGCTTTACCTCTAGCTTAAACTTAAAAGCACAGTAGGAAACAGCAGTTATGATATTTGGGCATGCAATTCAGATGCCTGTATGATAAAAGGGTATTTTCCTACATCAAATGAAGGCTTTCAAGATCACAAAGTCTTGGAGTAAACCACTCCTTTTGACGAGCGAGTCAATAAATAGATGTTGCAGATTCAAATCAACCATCCAGGATCTAAAGGGAAGATGAGATTTTTTTCAAAGAGCTAATGGGAGTCAGAATGCTCTCAAACCAATTGCATAAATAACACAAAAGTCAGTGATCAGAGCCTTGCCAAACAAGAATTTAAGTGTTATGAATAAAATCGTGGCCACGAACACGACTGCTCTTTCAAAGAGCCAACTTAGATGGGTGAAAAGGTGCAGTAAATTACAGTGTTGTCATTCAATATTAATACAGGCACAAATCCAAGTCTGTCAGCTTGGAAATTTTAAATTAATGTTAATCACTATGCAAACATTATAACATTGGGTGTGATCCACTCGCCAAGCTAATTGATAAAATCTGTTGCAACAAACTCATTATAATTGCACCGCAGACTGCAGTGGTTTGGAGGTGGCATCTTACTACAACCTTCTCAGAGCAACTAGAGATGGGAAAAAGATTCCAACATCTGTAGAAACATGCACATCCTAGGGACCAAGGAAGGGCGAGGGGTGGCGAGAACAGAAGGTGAAGAAGGGAAGACAAAAAGAGATGGGATGGGATTTAGTTTAGTGATACAAGGCGGACACTGGCCCTTCAGCCCACTGAGTCCGGGCCGACTAGCAATCCCTGTACACTAACACTATCCTACTCACTAGAGAAAATTTACAGAAGCCAAATTAACCTAAAAACCTGCATGTTCTTGAGCGTGGAAGGAAACTGAAGCCCATGCAGTCACGGGGAGAACATACAAGTTCCATGCAGACTGCACCCATAGACAGGATCGAACCCGGGTCTCAGGTGCTGTATGGAAGCAACTCTACCGCTGTTTTAACAGCGTAATAAAAAGCTATTAGAATTTTTTTTTTTGGGGGGGGGGGTGGGGGGGGGGGGGGGGGGGGGGGGGGGGGGGGGGGGGGAATAGAGTACCTGCATCGTGAAGCATTTTCTTGTCAAGATGCCATTTCCCATAAAAGCCTCACCTCTCAAACCAGCTTTAAATATTGACAAATCTTTAACTTTGGGAGGGCAGGTGTGTTTTATGGACCAAGGTTCTCCAAGAACTGCCCGAATGAGTGAACTGAAAAACGACAGGGAAAATCGAGATGACTTTTGTTTTTACACAGAGAGGATGGCATTCTGTTGGGGGATGGCGGCAGATAAAGAGACTTCTGCGTCGGGACATGGATATGGAGGGATATGGATTATGTGCTAGGTAGATAGGTCGTGGTATCATGTCTGGCACAGACATGGTGGGCTAAAGGCCCTGCTCTGGTGCTGCACAGTTATAGGTTCTAAAATCACAGCAATTAGCAGGGAGTGAAACTCACCCAGAATACTAGGATCAGCTCTCACCATCTTTTGCTTCTTTTTCTTTTTCCCAGCTTGGGAGCTCTCATAAGATGACTGCTGTGCACTGTTGTGATTGGCCTGGAACAGTGACTGTAAGCTGTTTGCCCAGATGGAGTCCTGACACAAGAGAAGCCAGCACACAGTTAATTCACCATAATGCTTAAAACAGATAGATGCCTGTTGTAAGATATTACGGTTGAGTCGAGTTTAGTTTATTGTCACGTGTACCGAGGTACAGTGGCAAGCTTTTGTTGCATGACAGTGGCTGAATGGTGTGATTTGTGTCGCCTGATATCTTCTCAGTCTCGTGAATGTGTGTGTGTGTGCGTGTGTGAGGACGAGTATTGTACTTTAAAATAAAGACCCACACTGGCAATGGCTTTGCTTCCGTGTGTGAGCATTGTACTTTAAAATAAAGACCCACACTGGCAATGGCTTTACTTCCGCCTACATGTGGCTACCATAATCTCTTACAACAGGCAGTTTAACTCAGCAGCTGGACAGAAGTGATACAACAAAATGGCTTTGGAGTACTTGGGCTGCGAATGGCTCAGGGAAGGAAGACGGGTTGAGTCTAGTTTGAGTGTTCAAGAAGGAACTGCAGATGCTGGAAAATCAAAGGTACGGACAAAAAAAAGCTGGAGAAACTCAGCGGGTGCAGCAGCATCTATGGAGCGAAGGAAATAGGCAACGTTTCGGGCCGAAATCCTTCTGGAAATAGGCAACGTTTCGGGCCGAAATCCTTCTGGAAATAGGCAACGTTTCGGGCCGAAATCTTTCTGGAAATAGGCAACGTTTCGGGCCGGAATCCTTCTGGAAATAGGCAACGTTTCGGGCCGAAATCCTTCTGGAAATAGGCAACGTTTCGGGCCGAAACCCTTCCGGGTTTCGGGCCGAAACGTTGCCTATTTCCTTCGCTCCATAGATGCTGCTGCACCCGCTGAGTTTCTCCAGCTTTTTTGTGTAACCTTTGAATCTAGTTTGAGTTTGGTTTATTGTCACATGCTCCGAGGGGCAGTGACAACCTTTTGTTGCGTGCTGGCTGACCAGTCAGCGAAAAGACAACACATGATTATAATGGGAGCCATCCAGGTACACGATCAAGGGAATAACATGAGTTTAGTGCAAGATAAAGTCCAGTCAAGTCTGATCAAAGACAGTCCGAGGGTCTTCGATGAGGTAGATCGTAGCTGTTGAGGATGTCTTCAGTTACGGTTCGAACTGCTGTCGAGAGCTATCCCAGAGCTAATGTCACAATACAAGAAAATAAAACAGTTCCTTCAAAGTGGTGAATCTCTGGAACTCTCTGCCACAGAGGGTAGTTGAGGCCAGTTCATTGGCTATATTTAAGAGGGAGTTAGATGTGGCCCTTGTGGCTAAGGGGATCAGGGGGTATGGAGAGAAGGCAGGTACGGGATACTGAGTTGGATGATCAGCCATGATCATATTGAATGGCTGTGCAGGCTCAAAGGGCCGAATGGCCTACTCCTGCACCTAATTTCTATGTTTCTAAATGCAACCACCCCACGGATAGGTCTATGTAGAAACACAGGTGTAGGTTTGGAGATGGCTTTAAGAACATTTTGCTTCCGAGTTGCACTGACACTATTTCATCATCCCAGCTGTCATCAGCCAACTAAACCATCCTATCAACCAGAGTGGTCCTGAGCTACCATCAACTTCATCAGAGACTATCTTGAATCGGACTTCATCTTGTACTAAATGTTATTCCCTTTATCCAGTATCTGTACACAGTGTGTGGCTCAATTATAATCACCTATAGTCTTTATGCTGACTGATTGGCAGGCAACAAACGCTTTTCACTGTAGTTTGGAACACATGATAATAAATGAAACTAAATTGAAATTGGATGGAAGTGAAGGAAGAGGAAGGTGGTGGCGAATAACAGGATTGCCTACGTGTGCGGGATCTCTCCCCGAATACCAAGCCTACAAACAGAAACTAGGGACAGACTGAACCCGTTAAGACTTTTCAACACCCCTGATGCCACGAGCCGAGCAGGTTCACCTCAGGGTTACCAGCGCCACAATCTAGCACGTCAACATGTTGTGGGGGGAGGGGGGGGGAAATGAGTAAAAATTCCCACACAATCTGTTCCCAGGACCAAATGCCACTGTGACGGCAGTCCAGCAAACCCACCCTATAACGTACCACGGCTGGGGGAGGTTAATGATGTTCATTGTTGCCGATTGTCCGGCATAACCAAGTGGGGGGGTAAAGTTTAACCCAAGGCCAGGAGTGTACAGTTTTGGTCTCCTAATTTGAGGAGGGATATCCTTGTGATCGAGGCAGTGCAGCGTAGGTTCACCAGATTGATCCCTGGGATGGCGTGACTGTCATATGAGGAAAGATTGAAAAGACTAGGCTTGTATTCACTGGTGTTTAGAAGGATGAGGGGGGAAGGGGTACTTATAGAAACATATAAAATTATAAAAGGACTGGACAAGCTAGATGCAGGAAATATGTTCCCAATGTTGGGCGAGTCCAGAACCAGGGGGGCCACACACACAGTCTTAGAATAAAGGGGAGGCCATTTAAGACTGAGGTGAGAAAAACACTTTTTCAGTTGTGAATTTGTGGAATTCCCTGCCACAGAGGCCAAGTCACTGGATGGATTTAAGAGAGAGTTAGATAGAGCTCTAGGGGCTAGTGGAGTCGAGGGATATGGGGAGAAGGCAGGCACGGGTTATTGATTGGGGACGATCAGCCATGATCACAAGGAATGGTGGTGCTGGCTCGAAGGGCCGAATGGCCTATGTTCTATGTTTCTATGAGTTAAGAAAAGAGGCATTGATGGGGAGGTGTTAAACCAATGAGCATTCACAGGCCGGGGAGCCACAGAGGCCCCCGGGCCCACAAACGGAGCACTAGGGACAGGCCCGGTCCCCCCCGCTGCCTTCATGCTGTTCGCTCTCTCCGTTCCCGCAACTGAAAGCTCCCGCCATCTGGCGTCAGCTTGCTGGGTAACTGAGGACACGACATTACAACGGGAATCTTATAACCAAAATCGACTATATTGAGTTTAAGAGGGAACTGCAGATGCTGGAGAATCGAAGGTTACACAAAAAAGCTGGAGAAACTCAGTGGGTGCAGCAGCATCTATGGAGCGAAGGAAATAGGCAACGTTTCGGGCCGAAATCCTTCTGGAAATAGGCAACGTTTCGGGCCGAAATCCTTCTGGAAATAGGCAACGTTTCGGGCCGAAATCCTTCTGGAAATAGGCAACGTTTCGGGCCGAAACCCTTCTGGAAATAGGCAACGTTTCGGGCCGAAATCCTTCTGGAAATAGGCAACGTTTCGGGCCGAAATCCTTCTGGAAATAGGCAACGTTTCGGGCCGAAATCCTTCTGGAAATAGGCAACGTTTCGGCCCGAAACAACGTTTCGGCCCGAAATCCTTCTGGAAAGAGGCAACGTTCCGGGTTTCGGCCCAAAACGTTGCCTATTTCCTTCGCTCCATAGATGCTGCTGCACCCGCTGAGTTTCTCCAGCTTTTTTGTGTAACCTTCGACTATATTGAGGTTTGTTATTGCAGGGGGGGGGGTTTAACTATACTGAGAGAAACCAGATAAATTCTATACTAACCTGTAATCTGTCAGGTTGCAGAGAGATGCTCCCGGTAAGGCCTAATAGCTCCTTTGTTAACTATGAGGGAAAAAGGAAAGCATGATAAATCTACAAGATCTGAACCAAAAACCCTAAAGATGCATCACACACAGTGGTGAAATGTTTAAGAAGGAGCTGCAGATGCTAGAAAAATCGAAGGTAGATTAAAAATGCTGGAGAAACTCAGCGGGTGAGGCAGCATCGATGGAGCGAAGGAAATAGGCGCCTCACCCGCTGAGTTTCTCCAGCATTTTTATCTACCTTCACACCATGGTGAGATACTGTGCTTGTGACTGTGTTGCACCTTTACCAACGTGTGAAATACTGAGAAGGGGGGAGGAGGGGGAAAAGAGTCATTTTCTCGTGCTCCACTGCAGTACACAGTCGGCCAGGAACAGGGTTATTTATGACACATTTACTGACTGCACATTTCATTGCCTCATCTGGTCATAAAACTGCTACCTGAAAGTCTTTCAGTAAATGGTTGACATCTATGGAGTGTTGCGCTGGCTCAGTTCTTTGAACTGAGGATATTGCTGGGAGGGAGAGAGGGTGAGAACAATGAGCAACCCAGCATGGGGGGGGGGGTGGAAAGAACAAAGGAGGATCTGGCTCAGGCAGGGGTACTTTATGGGCGACTACTAGCAAACCTTGGGTATGAAAGCAAAACATTTCACTGTAACTTGTCACATGTGGCAATAAAGTGTTCATTCCTTCATTGATTGGGAACTTTCAGCTCATAACGGCCAAGGTCTTTCACTTGGCTCTCACTAAAAGGGCAGATAAACTCAGCGGCAGACTGCTGGCTTGGCACTTCAGTGCAATGCTTTTATGTGTGGAGATACAAGGTGGAAACAGGCCCTTCGGCCCACCGAGTCCAGCCCCACCAGCGATCCCCACTCACTGACACTATCCTGTACTAACACTATCCTACACACACACAGACACACACACGGGACAAATTTACAATTTTACCAAAGCCAATTAACCTACAAACCTGTACAAATTTATAATTTTACCGAAGCCAATTAACCTACAAACTTGTGTTTAAGAGGGAACTGCAGATGCTGGAGAATCGAAGGTTACACAAAAAAGCTGGAGAAACTCAGCGGGTGCAGCAGCATCTATGGAGCGAAGGAAATAGGCAACGTTTCGGGCCGAAACCCTTCTTCAGACCCTCTTCTCACCCTCCCAGCAATATCCTCAGAAAGAACTGACCAGCCAAGGAAAAAAGACTGGAGAGATGATGAGGGATTAAGAAGGGTTTCGGCCCGACAAGTAGGTGTAACCTACAAACTTGTCTTTGGCAGCACATGTATGGGCACAGAGGGGTTTTCAGGGCTGGAGGGCATGTTCTTGTGCTGTGCCATTCTACGCATTTACTACTTGCCCCACAGGAGTGATGGTGGAGATTCGAGCTGTTGGCAAGAAGTATGGGGATTCTGACAGATGCGAGAGGGAACCTCTATGCTGGGATGAAGTGCAACTTGGAAACGATTATATTCGAGTCGAGCTGGGAGATGCTTCTGAAGCAGCTCTGGCAAACTGCTGTGCCAACGTTGGATGGAACACAGTGTTGAGTCAGTGGTGTGCAGCGAGGTTGTCAATGAAAGAAAGATAGACACAAAATGCTGGCGTAACTCAGCAGGTCAGACAGCATCTCCGGAGAAAAGGAATAGGTGGCATTTCGGGTGGAGACCCTTCTTCAGACAGAGTCAGGGGAGGGGGAAACTACAAAGAACAAATGAATGAAAGGTATGAAAAGAACAAATCAAAGCCAGCGACAATGGCCAGGGAAAGGTGGTCCATTATTGGTTGTGAAAAAGGTGATGCAAAGCGTGAAACTTAGCAGGACAGTGAAGCTAGTAGGATGCCTAGGGTGGGGGAGGGAGGGAGGGAGGGAGAGAGAGGGGGGGGATGCAAGGGTTACTTGACATGAGAGAATTCAATATTCATAACGCTGCCCAAGCAGAATACGAGGCGCTGTTCCTCCTAGTTGCGTGTGGCCTCACACTGACAGTGGAGCATGCCGAGGACAGAAAGGTCACTGCAAAATGTTGTCAATTAATCGGGCCGTTTTACTCCTGCTGACGTCAAGCTCAGTGTGGCTGCAGGTGTGCTCATTCAGGGACTCTGGGCAATCTTTTGACATTTGCCTCATGAATCTGCAAAGGTTACTGGACCGTGTTATTGGGGCTTGGACAGGTCGGGCTTGATTTGCCTCAATTCCAGCGTTCAAACGACACGCAAATGCCAAGAGCCTCACAGCTAATGATCAGCTGTTCCTTCCAATATCATGCGTTTCAGATAACCACTGGTATAATACCTTGTTAATGTTCTCAACCCATGCT